>NW_004955427.1:21249945-21286546 GCF_000276665.1 Chinchilla lanigera | reverse complement strand
GCTGAGCTAAATCCCCAGCCCCCCATCTTAATTCTTTTTTTAACTCTTTCCCCTCCCCCTACTCCAAAAAGCTGCTATAAACAATTGCGTACAAGTTTTAGTGTAAACAAAACTTTTCAATTCTCTTAGATAAATATTTAGGGGATTTATAGGTTATATAGTAAGTCTGTGTTGTAGGTAAATCTATATAATAAACTTACTTGTAAATCATAAGTCTATAAGAAACTATCAAACCCTCTTCAAAAGTTACTGTGCATTGTGCATTTCCATGTGAAATGAGAGAATTCTTGTTTCTCATCTTCACCAGCTTTTGGTTTTGCTGTTTGTTTGTTTTCTTGTTTAAATTTTTAAACATTCTAATAGATGTCTAGTGGTTTGTAAGAGTGGTATTTGATTTACATTTCCCCAGTAACAAATGATGGTGAACATTTCTTCATATGCTTCATCCATGTATCTCCTTTGATGAAATGTTCGCTTAGCTATTTGGCCTATTTTTTAGTTGAGTTGTTTATAGACTTGAGTTTTAAGAGAGAAAAAACAAGTCACAGAGGAATATATTCACTAGGACTCATTTATATAAATTACAAAAACATACAAAATCAAGCCTGTATTCTTCCCAGTACTTGGGAGGTTCAGGCAGGAAGCATCAAGTTTGAGGCCAGCCTGGGCTACATAGTAACATTAAGGCCAGCCTGGACTATGTAGCACTGACCCTTTCTCAAAAAAAAAAAAAAAAAATCCAAAACAAACAGCATATAAGACCAACTGTTTTGGACATAAGCATACATGCCAAAACTCTAAAAAGCAAGGAACTTAGCAATGAAGTTGATTAGAAGGGCTTTTTTTGTTTGGTCTTGTTTTGTCATTTATTATGGCTTGTACTAGATGTACAAAGCCTCATGCACTCTTAGGTGGGGTTTTTGGAGGTGGCTGGATGTAGGGTATGTGATTCTGGGATTAAGGCTGTGTCATATCTGGGTTAACTCTAATTGTATGTGGCTGAATGGATTTACTGAAGAGAGAATCCCCATCCTGGGTGTGGGTGGCACCAACCAATAGGCTTGTAGCCTGGCCAGAATATAAAGAAGCAGAAAGAAGGCAGGGTCACTGCTGCTGTGGCCTTCTGCCTGCCATGCTATGAACTATTTCTCCTCTGCCATGCCACCCTTCCTTGGAGCTAGCTGACCTTGGACTGAAACCTCTAAAAACTGTGAGCTAAAATAAACTTTACCTCCTTTAACATGTGGTATTGGGTATTTTGTCTCAGCAATGCAAAAAGTAACTAAGACATTGTTTCTTTTTAATCAAACTTTTAATTTTGAGGTAGTATAAATTCATGTGTGATTGTAAGAAATCCTATGTACTGTGCAAGATTCTGACATTAATATAGAGAAGAAACAGACCTCTCCCATCACTGCAAGATGTTGCATAGTGCCCTCTTACCCCATCCTCTTCTCTGCTGCCCATCCATTCTTTAACTCCTAACAACCACTAGTCTGTTCTCCACTTCTGTTTTAATCATTTTAAAATGTATGACTAGAATAAAATTATATTGGTCCTTTGGAAATTGATATTTATCAGAATAATTGTCTTGAGATGTACTGAAGATGTCATGTGAATTAATAGTTAATTATTTTGTATTACTAAGTATAAAGATCACTAAAGTAGATTTTAAAAGAATCTAGATGGTGAATCACTATTCATACTGTACCCATGTAAATAATCAGACCATATTTAATGAGACCAGATTTATTTTACAGGCAATGTTACTGTAATTATCTTTAGTAGAAATGGAGTGGCTATCATGTAAAAAATTATGTTAAAATAAAAACATACAGTGGACTAATAACCCAGATTTAATCCCTATCTGATGTTTTTGAAGTTTTGTTAAACTAAACTAGACCTTGAATTCTTCTAGTTTCCTTTAATACCTGGCAACAATTCTCCAAACTAATATTTCTAATTTTTTCCCACTCCTCTGACTTGAAACCATTAGAAAGTAAAACTGCCCATTTCCTGAAAACTGAAGCTGAACTATTTAATACAGAGTCCACCAAAAAAATTGTATGCATCAGGAAAAGAAAACCTTGTACAAATATTTTAATACTAAATTTAATGAGCTATCATGGTATTAATATGTTACTTTT
Source organism: Chinchilla lanigera (assembly GCF_000276665.1). Taxonomy (NCBI): domain Eukaryota; kingdom Metazoa; phylum Chordata; class Mammalia; order Rodentia; family Chinchillidae; genus Chinchilla; species Chinchilla lanigera. The sequence goes on along the minus strand of NW_004955427.1, from coordinate 21,284,399 downwards.
GGTCTCTAAAATTATAAGAGGTTCTCGAAGTGGTGACCATGAACTTCCAGGCATTTATTAGTATGGTGAAATGTTGATGTGTGTATACATTTTTTGGGCTGACTCCGTATGTATAAGTGCCAGAGAAATTAGTACAGTTAGAAACAAAAGACCTGAGTGAGCCACTCCCTTTCCTTCATTTAACTCTAAACAGCACCCAAAGGTTATTTCTGCTTCCATTATCCTAAGAGAGGCAGAAAATGAAATAACAAAACCCTAGTAGATCCCCATGCCCTGTGCAAGAGCATAGGCACCAAAGCACTGGCATTATGAAGCTTTAAATTCTGAAAGCTTGAGTTATCGGCCACTTTCCCTCTTCTTCCTATTGACTGGTGTGCCAGGCCACCTTTCTCTTGGTTTGTCTTTGTTGGCATGGACTGGCTCTGAACACAATTTCCCGTGATCTTCTATAAATGTAGCTACTTACTACTTATTCCTGGGTGCATACGTAACAATTCTTTCTTCATTGTACAGAGGAACCTGGACTATTAACAGCCTATTCAACTGTAACATCTGGTAAACCAGCGAGGAGGACATCACAAAACCTCAAAAGACCTTACTGGATCACAGCCAAGGGACTTCATTATACAGCAGCCCAGAGATCTCATGGGACATTGAGGGCATCAGCACCCCGGAGACTTTTAGAGACCTCAGCAGAAGCAGGCAGCCAGTAACCCAGCTAGTGAGAAAGGTGACTCCAGAAACCCCAGCTAGTGAGAAAGGGTACCTTGGGAGATGCTCTCTCTTCTCCTTTTCTGAGCAAAGAACAGATCCTAGGAGGATAACCAGTCTAGTCACTGTGTGGAAATGACTACACTGGGAAATGAAAGGCCCTTGTGGGGGACAGGAGGACTCCCACCCATCAGCTGGGCTTGTATTCTGTTGCTGATTCATACAACATAGAAAGTCTATCTTGGAGGCCATGACATAGGCCTCAGTGGGGCTGGATCTAAGCTACACGGAAGAGAAAAGGCCACTTGTAGATGAATGCTTTGTTGTAGCCACCCACAGCAGGGATCAGGGGACCTGACCTGCCTGAATCGTTGCTTTTTTCTGTGGAGTACTTGATAACTTGACCTGGACTGGGCAGCTTTGTTAAACAAGTGTGTTTGTCTTTCCCTGTGGATCATAGACTCATGACAAGTTCTTTCTCTCCATAGGTTTTTTTCTTTCCTCCTCCTTTTGTGATCTTCTCTCCCCTAGGCTTTTGGCTATCAGAGAGTTTTATTTGTTTAGTTGTGGTTCTGGATAACTCAAAAACCAGAGTTAAAAGGTACAGTGTATTCCTTCACAGGATGAAAAATTGCCCATTTTAAAATTCCTGCCTCTGCAACAGTCAGCAGCAGGTGAGCTGGATCCAGCCGACTCTGTCTCTTCTGGGTCCTAAAGCCCACCTAGTACCATCACTTATTGGAGTAATTTTCTGATACTGGCTTGCTGTCTTATTTACTCAGTTTTGCTTTCATTGTGATAACTGTGGCCTTAAGTTTATGTCCCTATCAGAAGGATATGTCACCTCTACTTGCTGACTGAATCTACATAGTACCTGACCCTTATTTTGAGATTTTGTCATGAGGTATGTATGCTTTGTGGCTTGAATTAGTGAGTTCAATTTTCTCTAGGGATAGGTCTTGTTCTCTTTTTAATTGGTTAAAGGGCATCCAACCGATAAGGCATCCCACTTCTGGGCTTTTCAACCAGAACCTGAGTTGTTTATAGGGGAAATCTAATGGATCCAAATTGAGTAGCAATGGTACTCACTTAAGGCTGGAGACATCCAGCCCCAAAAGTTCAGCTCTACTATGGGATGTCCTATGTAAGAGCTGGACAGGATCTCAGGGACAGGACCTGTCTGGTCTCCACTAATGGGGACTGACACTTGGACAGGCCTCCTAGCTCCCAAGGAATTCAGCCTTACCAGGTTACACCCCCATGGCTGAAAGGCTCAGGAACTATCAGGAGATCTATGGTCAGGTTCTGACTAATGGAGACTGACCTAGGGACAGGCCTGATAGCAGAAGATGCCCTGCTAGGGCCCCATTATTGGAGACTGACCCAGGGACAGACCTGTTGGAATCCTAGAACCTAATTTTTATTCTTCCTATCTGCAGACAGGAACAACTTCATCTATTCCTTCTGAGTCACCCCTCAGATGTCTTTTTAAGCACTGAGAAGAGTTCCACACTAAGACCCTTCAAAGAGATCATTTTATAATCCTGTGCAATAAAAAATGCTCTGTTTCCACTTGGAGAAAGTGAGATGTGCCCACCCCTTGACAGCCTGAAATATAATGCTATATTTTAATGATATCTTTATTGTAAGGAACAGGAAACATGGTCAGAGGTACCCTATATTCAAGCCTTTATGTCCCTCTGTCTCGCGCCTAATTGTATCAAGAAGTCATCATCCCTTGGGAGCTGATGCTGCAGAGGATTCCCTTCCATCTCCTCTTCTTCTGCATAGACTACTTCCTCAGCAACCTGTTCAGTCGGTACCTGGAGGAGATAAAGACCATCTCCTGAGTCCACCCCATAGAAGGTCTGGGTCTACCTACCCCAGGCCTCAGATCCAGGAACTAAACATCTAAGTGCACTACTGCTCTACCCCTTTGCAAAGTAGCAGGCACCACTGGTATAGTCTGGGTGCTGGCTCCTTTTTCAGTTATTGATATTCAGGAGTGCAAGGAAAAATTGGGTAGGTCCTATGAGGATCCTAAAGAGTTTGCTGACAGAGTCCATACCCAAACAGTGGTTTTTGATCTGATCTGGTGAACTGTTCAGTTGTTCTTCATCTCTTGTTGCATAGCAGTAGAAAGGAGAAGGATTATAAAGGTGGCAAAGAAGGCCTGTGATGAAACCTTTTCAGCTTCACCCTCTGAACCAGCCAACTCCTGCATTATTTGGGTCCCACTAGACACCTGGGTGGGATTATAGCACATGGGGTAGGAAAGCCAACTGAAAGTGGTACATCAAGGCTATTTAGCTGGTATGTGACAAGGGGTGCCCAAACCTGTGAACTATGATAAACTCAGGTCTATTAGTTAGGGGCCAGGAGAGAACCCTTTTGCTTTTCAGTTTTGGGTTGAAGAACTCCAGAAATACACTAACTTAGACTTCAAGTCTTGGGAAGGTCAGATTATTCTAACATAGTACTTTATTAGTTAGTCAGCTCCAGATATTAGGAAAAAGCTAAAAAACTCCAACTGGGCCCACTAACCAACATAAGTCAATTGGCTGATGAAACTTCTTTAGTGTTCAAGAACTGTAATGAAGTAGAGAATAAACAAGTGATGGATAAAGAAAGGAGGCAGGCTAAAGCCATGCTCACCCTATTTGATAAGGCTTATGACAAAGCTCACAACACTAGGGAAGCCTGGGTAATCTAAAGAGTGAAGCAAGTTAGAGTGCTTCAAGTACAAGCAGACAGGGTACTGGACAAAAGAATGCCCTCAGAAATCACCTAACCCTTGTTAGCCCTGACAGAACACAGAAGACACTTAGCATTGGAAAAGAGATTGCCCTTGTTCCCAGGGAGGGGTGAGTTCATCCCTCACCATGGTGGCCAGGGAAGGAGGCTCAGATAGTGAGTAGTGATGGTACTGCCAGGCTCCCGAACAAAAATATCATAATTCATTCACAGGAGCCTCAGGTAACACTAGAGATACAGCAAGTGAGCTCATCAAGAATAGCATTCACAAGAGACCAAAAGAGAAGGAATGAACAAACTTTATTGAGCTGGCTGATGGACAGTCTCTAACCAGGAGCCAGAGAAGATGTCTGCCCCAATCTGGGTCTCATCTTTGGTTTAAGTACATTTTAGGTTTCCATAGTAACCATTACCTCAGTTTTGGGAATCTTACAAGAATGTCACATAATTATCACAAAGTTTACTTCTCCCAGAAGCTGTCAGACAGCCAGATTTCAGATGGACCATTGCAGTTTAACTTTTAGCCTACTTGCAAATTTGTCATGTTTGTTCTGTTCCCAATTTATGACTCTGCTCTCCTTTAAATGGGTTGATAACTAATCAAGGAGGAGGAGTGAAGAGTGGGGGTCAGCTATAGTTTAAGTGAACTATAAGTGACTTCTCTTAATATAGAGTTAGAAACAAAAATGGACTCTCTCTTGCCCTATCACTAGATATTGTGGACAAACCAATTATAGTCCTTTGTGATAATGGCACAACTTATTCAGTTCTAGTTTCTTACTGGGTTAGCTTCATCCCATTCTAGAGTTGCCGTGGGCCTTGGGGGTGTTAACCAGATAGCTTTCTTTATCTCTACTCTGAAATGCCATTTGGAAGACTGCCTTTTCCAAGCTGGCTTTGTGGCTGTACCAGAATACTCCGTACCAATAATTGGGAGACATACACTCTTCCTACTCAGGGTCATTCTGATACTAAACCTCTGGTAACCTGTGTCTTGGTTGCTCAGGATCCAGCCAGTCTGACCTCATGGAGCCCAATGTCTCTGCCAGGAATTGATCTTCAATTGTAGTATGACGCTACCTTGGAGAGGGCAGTCAAACCCATTCCAGTAGTAATTCTGCTAAAGGATCCTAACCAATACTCTCACAGAAGACTGTATTCCCTTAATAAAACAACTAGACTGGGGCTACAGTCCATTATTGATAACTGCTTGGCCATAGGATTACCAGTGCTATGCCAGTCCTTGTGCAACACACACCAGTAGTCAAACCATCAGGAGAATATTGCCTAGTACAGATCTCAGAGCCATCAGTGAGGCAGTGGTATCCATTTACCCATTAATAGAAGACCCATATACCATTTTAGCACAGATCCCAGAAGACACTAAATGATTCTGTCCTTGATCTCAAATATGCCTTCTGTTCTATACCTGTGTATCTTAGCTCCCAATATTTGTTTACATTTGAATGGGAGAATCCCCAAATAGGATGCTGCCAACAATATTCATGGAGTGTCTTGCCTCAGGGCTTTAGAGATATCACCTTTTGTTTGCTCTAGACCTGAGAGACCTAAAATTCAAAAGGGGAGGCCTATTACACTATGTAGATGACCTCCTTATTTATAGTCCAACTAAGGTATCTGGTCAGAACACCATTAAGACTCAATTTTCTAGCAAAAATGCTTTATAAGATGTCTCAAGATAAGGCCCAGCTCTCTCAACAAAAGTGACATATATGGGATATATTTTAGCTCCAGAAAAAACCCAACTGTCTGAAGGAGAACAGAGGCAATTTGCCATCTGGGTCCTCGAGAGTCCAAATAGTAACTGAGGGCTTTCTTAGGAATGGCAGGCTTTTATCTTGAAGACCAGAAACTGAATTCTTGAAATGGACAGTAGCTTCTCAGTGTAAGGTTCAAATTGGACCTGACTCCCCCAGCCACCAGCCAGCTTACCTGCTTACCTGCTCAGCAAAAGAATTACAGGAATTCAGCTCAGCACCCTGGGGCTCTCATCTGCAAGCACAGGAAAGGAGATAAGATAGGACAAGGAATTTTGCAGGTCCTAGGAACATCTGAAGATACCTAAGAATTTCCACTGGACACTTCAAAGGTGTTGTCCACTGAGATGCAAGACTGCCAGAAAACTTTGACCACAGATGTTTATTGGGATCTTCCATCCTAATGTTTCCTGCCTTCTCTCCATCTCTATAAAAAGTGACACACTTCTCTTTTTTGGGGAAGACTGTCTTATTGTACTCTCTACCTGAGCCCAGGCACAATAAATTCCATTCCATGTTGCCTTTACACAAGTCTGGTGGCCTCTGCTGGTTCCTCTCTTGCCCCCATATATTACATATGTTCTACTCAAGAAGATTTTATGGCCTTGAAACAGGCCTTCCTGCAGGCCTCAGCATTAGGAATCCCTGACCTAACTAAGCCTTTTTCTCTCTTTGTGGCTGAGATACATGGAGTAGCAACAGGAATGCTAACTCAGTGTCTAGGCCAAAATCCTGATTATTTGCTTACTTTTCCAAGTGACTAGATGGAGTACTACGGGGTTGGCCTACCTGCCTGCAACAAATAACTACTATGGCACTGTCAGTCCAGGAAGGTTCTAAGATAACCTTAGGACAAAAGCTCTTAGTTCTAATTCTACATCAAGTTAAGACTCTGTTAGAACTCACGGGATATTTGTGGATGACTGGAGAAAGCCTCACCCAATATCAGGCCTTTCTTACTGAAAACCCAGATGTCTTTCTTCAGTTTTGCACTGTTTTAAACCCTGACACACTCCTCCAAACCAACCAACAGATAGAACATGAATGCAAACACATTATTGCTCTAAATTATGCCCACCACCCCAATCTGAGGGATCATTCACTAAGTGGGTAAACTAACACATGGTGGACTGATAGCAGCAGTTTCATAAAGGTTGGCATTGGGAGAACAGGCTGTGCCATAGACAGCTCCACTTAGGTTGCTGAAGCAAGAGGACTCTCCCCAGGACCTCTGCCCAAAAGGCAGAACTTATTGCCCTCACCCAGGCTCTCCAATTTACCCAGGGAAAGAAGGTCAATATACACACACACACACATATATATATATACACACACACACACATATACACTATTAAAATATATATATATATATATATATATAGACTGTAAATGTGTCTTGCTGGTCCTACATGCACATGCAGCCATCTGGAAAGAAAGGGGGTCTTTTTTTTTTTTTTTCTCCGGTACCGGGAACCGAACTCAAGACCTTGCGCTTGCCAGGCAGGCGCTTTTGCTGCTGAGCTAAATCCCCAGCCCCAAGAGGGTCTTTAATTAGTCACCAGTCCCCAGTAAAACATGGACCAGAAATCCTCAACCTCTTCAAGGCAGTAAATCTCCCAAGTGAGGTAGAAGTTGTCCATTGCAAGGGACATCAAGCCTCCATAGCCTGTCTCCCAGGGAAATTCTGGAAGGAAGATTTCACTGCCAAACAGGCTGCTTTTCAATATAATTCTGGCCAGTCCATCACTCCACCTATAGTCCCATTCCAAGATCTTGACTTAGAACCAGGATACTCTATAGAAGAATTTCAAATGATTTGTAATGAAGAAAAAACTCAAAAGGTCTAATGATGGTGTGTAGGACTCTGACTGTTCTTGCCACAATGAGTACAATGGAAAGTCATTAAGTCCCTACATGATGTCCTTTAGGTTGAGATGCCACTACCACAAAGGCATATAAGCTCTTTGTAGAGCCTGAAATTCATAATGTTGTAGCCCAGGTCTTTAAGGCATGTCCTTTCTGTGCCTGCCACAATACACAGACTCACTCTCTCCCATTGCCTGAACTAATACAAAGGTGTGGGTTTTTCCTCGGAAAAGACTGGCAAATAGACTTCAATTCCTATGTGTAAGGGACATACACTCCTCCTGGTATGTATGGACACCTTTACTGGGTGGATAGAGACTTTTCCTGTCAGATCAGAACCAGCACAAGAGGTGGTAAAAAATCCCCTTAAAGAAATAATCCCTAGGTTTTGACTGCCTAGATCTATCCAGAGTGATAATGGACCCTCCTTCACATCCTAAATTACACAAGGAGTTGCAAAAGCACTGGGAATTAAGTATCACCTCCACACTGGTTGGAGACCTCAATCATCAGTAAAGGTTGAAAACACCTAAATCCAAACTTAATCTCAGCCCATTTGAGATACTTTATGGAGGTCCTTTTTGACATCTGTCTTAGTTACTCTTCTCTTGTTGCTGAGACAAAATACCCAACACCCACATTAAAGAGGGAAAGATTTATTTAGCTCACAGTTTGTGGAGGTTTCAGCCCATACTTGGCTGACTCCAAGGCAGAGTGCCACAAGGCAGAAGGCAACAGTTCATGGCAGGTGGAAAGCAGCAAAAGCAGCAAGAGCAAAAGGGGAGGAGCAAGAGCAAACCTCTTTCCCTCCTTTATATTGTATGCAGGTTGCCTGCCCCAGGGTGGGTGTAACACTCACGTCCATAATCCTAGAATTGGACCATGAATCAATCATAAACTCTAGAAGGCTGCTGCATGACTGCATGAGGCTTTGAGGGGACATCTAGATACAAACCATTACAACATCTGACCATCTGATCTACTCAGTGACACTGAAACCTTCCAAAATCCTTCAACATGTGGCCCATCTAGGAACTTTCCAACAGGCACTACAGGAATATGGAAATATGATTCTTCCACTCCCAGGGACTAACAATAATTGTCAGCCCAAAGTCCACCCTGGTGACCAGGTCCTAATCAAAACCTGAAAAAGAGGGTGCACCTCAGGACCAACTCTCACCCAAATGGAAAGGTTCTTTCACACCCCTACTAACTACTCCTTCTGCCATTAAGGTACAGGAAATAGATACTTGGATTTACCTTTCCAAGGTAAAGCCCAAGCCATCCAAGATACCAGAAGATGAATAAGAGAGACAATGAACTTCATACACCTGTGAACTATTAGATGACCTCAAGATTCTTTCCAGAAAAAGAAAGCACCAACAACACTGGTGAACTAGTTACGTAAAATGGCTTGCTTCTTCTAATTGTATGAGTTGTCTCACTACTGTGTTGTTTACTACACTTAAGCACCCTGTTCCATGTTACAATATGGCATCTTTTGGGTCTTTTTCTTTTGAGATCACTCTGGTTTATTCAAAAGCTGCCTCTAATAGAGATAATAAACAATGATTACTTACATGAGACCTTAAAGCTAATCACATCTTTCTCCTATCATCAACAGCCATTCAAAAATTTGACAGCATAGATGAACTTGCCCAGAGTATTTCCTTCCTTCAAGACCAGATAGACTCACTAGTAGCAGAAGCCATACAACATTGCAGGGGACTAACCTCCTAACAGCTAAAGCAAAGGGGTTACGTTTGCCCCTAAAAGAAGAATGTACTTCTTTTGTCGATAGGTCTAAAATATTAAGAGACATGGCCTGAAAACTGACTGACTGTGCTCCCAAGATCCATGCAGAACTATTTGATAGATAGCTTGGCCAAATATTTGACTTAGAGGTCTTGGCTACTGTCCTAGACATGGCCTTTATTAATGCTTCTCCAGCCTTACTATTTAGATCATACATACTTAATCTCTTACTCAAACTTATTTCTTCTTATTTGACAGCTATCAAATTACTGATCATGACCATAATTCAAGATCAAAACCTGCTTGCATGTCCGTGGTTTGTCAAGAAGTCTTGGAGGAAGGGCTCAGCTCACTTGAACTCATCGATCAGTCAGGGGAAGGGTTTCTTAGTCTCAGTGTAAGTAGGAGCAACATACCTATTCTGCTATAGGAGACAGAACTCCTCCTTCAACTCCTTTCAAAGAGTTTTGAGGATGAGGACTCTTGGGGGGGATAGTACAATTAGAGACAAAGGATCTGAGTGAGTTACTCCCTTCCCTCCATTTAACCCTAAATACCCAACAGTTATTCCTATTTCCACTATCCTAGTAGAGGCAGGAAATAAAATATCAAAAGCCTAGGAGATCTCCATGTCAGGCAGAACACAAGTACTAAAGCACTGGCACTAGGGGTGATTCAGTGGGAGGCACCTGAAGCAGAGGTATCTGGCCTTTAAATTCTGAAAGTCTCAGTTACCCCCTTTCCTCTCTTTTTCCTGTTGCTGCTGCTACTGGTATGCAGTGCTTTTCAATCATCCCAGTATTGGGGCTGGGGATTTAGCTCAGAGGCACAGCACCTGCCTGGTAAGCACTAGGTCATGAGTTTGATTCCCAGTATGGGAAAACAAACAAAAAGAAACAACAACAACAAAAAGTCAAGATCCCAATCATCCCAGTATTTTTGTTGGCATGTGCTGGTCTGGAACACAAAATTCTTCAATAAATGCAGGTACTTGTTACTTACTACTGGTTTATACTTAGAAATTATTTTCCTTGTCATACACAAGAACCTGGACTATTATTGGCCCATTTAACTGTAACAAAATCACTCCAACATCTTATATAGGAACAACTTTCATGCCTGTGGCTGTGTATCAAAAATGCATTGAACAACCTGTGGTACCTCCAGAGATCAAACTACAGATCAGGGAAATTTATTAGACTGAAGCAGTCATTTTCATTCCACCATTTATATTCCACCATATAAAGATGCCTCAAAGCCAGGCATGGTGGTATGAACCTATAATCCCAGCACCTGAGAAATTGAGGGAGGATGAACACCACGAGTTCAAGACGAGCCTGGGCTACATAGTGGGTTCAAGGCCAGCCTGAACTACATAGTGAGATCCTGTTTCAAACCAACAAATAAAATAATATAATCACCATACAAAAAATTTTAAAAATAAAGATGCTTCAGAATCAAATTTAAAAATCTCAACCAGCTGCTCTTGCTCTCTGAACTCAGAAACTTGTTTATTTTTTATTTCAGTCTCTTAACTTTTTTTGTTGGTTGTGTTTATTGCCATAGAAATGCCTTTTGTTAAATACCTGTTTGCTAAAACCATATAGAATCATAACATTTATAGGAATTCATCTGCAACACTGTCTCTTGAAATTATACCCAACATCTTAACTGAATTGACCTCTTCTCAGGAGTAAGAGATTGGTTCAATAAGTAACATACAGGACAATCTACCAACAGAACTGTTACTGTAAAATTTTTTTAAAATGGGATTTCAGAAAGGTGAATGTAAGAGACAAGAATATATCACCTAAATTGTGCCACCTTAACATAGAGAAAATTTTTAGCTAAAAGCAACTTAGAAAAATCATAAAAGAAAAGGTCTGCCCTCCTGCAATTGCTTCACATCAAGAAACAAATTTACCAAGGTATTTCCCCTCCACTCAACCAGAAAAGGAAGGACAGAGGTTGACCACTGAATCCAACTTTATGCCATTCTTAGCTTGAAGGTAAGCATCAGAGAAATCTATGTTATAAGCTTTACTAACTGCCTTTATTTTCCATCCTACAATCTGCCACCACTAAGACCTCAAAATCCTTTTTCTTGGTCTTGTCACTCTAAAATTTTGCTGTCTTTTGTTGAAGATGCTGTCTAAGCTTGACTTCAAATACATCTCTTTGACATTTACTCATCTCTCTGGTATTTTCCATGCATAGCTAAGGTACACTTGTTGTTAAACTTGTTTGTTTAAAAACAAACAATTTTTAAAAGAAAACCTTTAGAGGAATTGAATGTAACAGAGTTTAACTGAGCAAAGAATGAGTCATGAATTAGACAACCCTGAGAAGCAAAAAAGTTTCAGAGAGTTGTACTCCACAATATGGGCAGGCAACATTATGGCCACCAAAGGGAAATGCAGTACAGAAACAGTTTGACTTGTTATAGGTTAGCGTTTGCTTATTTGTATAGTCTGTTCAATTAGCTGCTTATAACTGAGTAAAGTTTGGCTACTTCTGAGGCAGAAGATTAGGGCAGGCCAGCCAGCAGGAAAGTGGATGTGACCTGTCAATCACAAAGATCCAGGAGACAGGTGCCCAAGCCCTACAACTGGAGTCAATCAGAAAGTGCTATCACGAGTTCTTCCCAAAAGAACTCAGGCAGGTTTTTGATAGGATGGCCTAGACCTGACATCACCCTGAGGATGGCTGCCATTAAGTTCTTGGCCACTGTGCTCTCTTCTTCACAGTGGTCTGCTCTCACCCTGCTCTACAGGGTACTGTACTTCTTTTCCTAACTTTAATTGGCCTGCACTCACTCTGAAGAGCATATTTATTGTTCTACCTTTAATAAATATAAAAGCTCACTACCTTTTGTCTTGTTTTGTCTGATTCTTTGTTCATGACAAGAGGAATCTAGAAAAAGGCTCTGAGGGAGTCACCACAACCCAAGAACTTGTTAACACATTCACTGGCTGAGGCTCAACTGCATGTCTTAAAAATATACTGTTAAGGTAGGTTTTCAGTTGGTTTATATTCCAATTTAGGTTATGATTCTTTACACAATGACTCAAAGTAAAAAAGCATCCTCAGACCAAATTTAATTTAGTTCAATACACAAAAAACCTCTAATCTTTGAAAGACACTGTCAAGAGAATGGGAAGAAAAGCCATAGAATGAAAGGAAAAAATATTTGAAAACACATACCTGATAAAAGTTGTTACTTAGTTACTTTTCTCATTACTGAGACAAAATACCTGACTTCCAAAGTTCAAGGAGGAAAGGTTTATTTTAGCCCACAGTTTGTAGACTGTAGGGGCATTGGCCAAAGGTATGTTTGACATGGATTTGCAGAGGTAAGGGACTTTTGGAAGCACATGCCTCAAACCTCCCAGAATGCATGGTTAGAGATTAAAAGATAGCTCACAGAGCCACAAGTAGGACCAAAATACATTGCTTTACAGAATGAATGCTCTGACCTTTGTCCTCTGCATACTCTGAATTAACCTTTAGATTAGTCCCAAGGTCTTTTAACAGACCATCCTGACTTTCCCCTGTCCCCTACCTGAGTTCCTGCCTTGACAACCTTTTTTCTTTTATTCTTGCTTTCTGGTTCTATCCATAAAAATCCACAGAAGCTTCAGCTCTGGGCTGTCTTTTTGAGACTTCCTCATGCTGAGGGGTTTCAGTTAAGGGTAGCCCCTCTGAGTCTTCTTGGAGTTTGCATTGGACATTGACTCTGAGTAATCCTCTACCCTTTGCACCATACCATGGTCATAAACTGCGACAAGTCAGGCCCCATGTGAGGAACAAATTGGTACAACACCACTACATACCTAGTAGAATTACTAAAATCCAAAACACTGAGACACCAAATATGGGTAAGAATTTGGAGTGCCTGGCACCCTCATTCGCTGCTGAGGGGAATGCAAAACTGGAAAGAACTTTCAAAGACATTCTCCCAATTTCTTACAAAACTAAAGAGACTTACTATGTGATCCAGCAATTCTCCTAGGTATTATTTATTGAAATGAATAGAAAATTTATGTCTACACAAAAACCTGTATAAGGATATTTAGAGCAGCTTTATTAAAATAGTAATTGGAAAATTTGAAAGCAAGTAAGACGTTCTTGAAAAGGTGAATAAACAAAGAAACTGGTAGCTCTATATGATAGAATTTTTCAGTGATTAAAAAATGAAACATCAAGCTATGAAATGTCTTGGGGAAACCATAAACACATATTGCTAAGCAAAAAGAAGACAATCTGAAAAAGGTACTTACTGTATCTCTTCAACTATGTGACATTATAAGAAAGGCAAACCTCTGAAAGGAAAATGCTCAAAAGTAAAGGGCAACTGGGATGAGGAAAAAGAGAAGGGAAAGAGGGGGAAATTATACAGGATAGCTAACATAGTTGTACTATTGTCTTCTATTGCTCTACAGAAAGGAACAGTTAATCATTACTTGTTTGATCAATCTTGAATGTCTCTATTTGTTTTCCTGAGAAACCACTTTGAAGATATCAATAACTAATACAACAGCCATGGTTAATTTCTTACAACTTTGTCTGTAACTCTGTTTTGTTTGTATTGTTCTTATGCTATTTTGTAAATGGATGTCTGTTATTAATATGCTTTCCTTCTTTTATTTTTTAAAAGAAAAAAAAGAAAGGCAAACCTATAAAAATATCAGTTGTTGCCAAGATTATAGGATAAGGCAAGTGTGAAAGGTAGGGCAAAGGAGGAAAAGGCTTCTTTGGGCTTTCTGGTTAATCATGATTAGAAAGAGTTAAAGCTTCACTGGAGAAAGCAAGTAACAAGACAAGAGGGGAGAGGGACAGGCCAGCACAGGGAAAGCCAGGTGCTCAATCCAAGGCAGCCACCCCTCACCCACCTCCAATGAAATACAAAGTAGACAAGGGGCCGGCACTTAAAAGAAAGCTCTTATTTAGTATTATAGATAGATAGATAGATAGATAGATAGATAGAATTATTACATTAGCCCCCTTACCTAATTGCTAACATGACCTTGTATGTCAGGTGCTTTTTTAAGAAACCTGTAAGTTCTAAAGACAAGATTCTGACAGGCTCACTTAAGAATGTGCACCTAGATGATGCAGTGGGTTAGGGATCTTGGGGCCTGGAATCTATCTGTGACAGCCAATCAAATTACGACACATTCCGGGTAGGCGAAGGGCACTGGCACCTAAAAAGACAGCCCAAAGCAAAGAGCCCTAGAGTCTTCTATCTTTTGGGGGGCCCCTACTCCGATTTACCAGGTTGGTGCTCTTTCCTCCCTTTCCCCCCTTTCCCATAAAGTGTGCAGTAAAATGTCCTTTCCTTAAACTTTATATTTTAGTGATTTAATGATATTGAAGTTTTCCAACCCCGGTGAGCTGCCCACCCACTGTCAGCTGCAGCGGTGCCTGTCTCCTAGACCTGGCATTGTATAATAATTAGCTAAAGCTTGGCTTTTTAATCCAATCCGTCAATTCTTGCCTTATGATTAAATGATTTAATCCACTTATATTTAATATAATTATTATTTGTTGAATTTATGCCTGTCATTTTGTTGTTTTATACCTGACTCAAGTTTAGGTTCCTCTATTCTTTCTTTGCATCCTTTTTTTTAATCGAATACATTTTTTATTATGTACTGTTTTACTTCCTTTGTTGGTGTTTAGCTCTACCTTTTAAAATTAATTTTCTTAGTAGTTGGTCTGGGGATTAAAATTCTGAGTTAATTTAAAACAGCTGAGTTCTAATTAATACTAACAATTTCAGTAGTACTTACAAACGTTGCTGTAGTATTTTTTCTCTTTTGCTCTTCTTTGTGTACATTATTATTGCCATACTAATTAAATTTTTGTGTTAAAATCCCTAAATAAATTTTTATGATTTTTATTTTATGTAGCCGTCTTTTAAATCTATTTAGAGAAGAATAAAAATATATTTATACTGTTTTTTATATTTACTTATTTATCTTCATTTCTTCATAGGGATTAAAGATTTTGCCGTCTGGTGTCATTTCTTTGTGTTAATTAACAGCATGTGAGGAAACACCTGGAGACCAAGACTGAGGGAAAGATTAGATTTAATTTTATCTAGGTACAAGCAGGCTGAAATCAGAGTGACATCAGTGAGTACCTGGAGGGGAGGCTATGTGTGTGTGTGTAGGGTTTGGGGTTGGAGGTCATAGTCCCAAGAAATCTGGATGGAATGTTTGAGGCCAAAGCTGCAAGGGTGATCAGCACAGGTGTCCATATAAAGCTGGGTCTTTCAACATCAGGGAGACCTCAGCTCCAGTCCTAAATTTCTTTATGGACATTAGTTCTGTTTCCTGTTGGTTGTACAGGTTACCATGTCTATTGAGAAGGTTGCCAAGGACCATTCTATATAATTTTTGGAGAAAAATCATTTCATAATTAAATTGTGATTAGTGCTTGTCGGAGACCTAGTGCCTTGCCAAGCAGGCTGGCTATGGTATGTGGGAAGATAACTCCATGTGCCTCTGGTCACAGTTGAGGCCCTAGTGGTGCCACGAAGCTGTGATGCCCTTGGGGCAAGATTGAATCAGCTGGAGATATTCTGGTTCCTTGAGAATTTTTCCTTTTTCCCTCTCAGGGAAAAGACATACTCCTTCTTAACTTGCCGTCTCTCTCCAGCCTCCTCCTCAACATAAAGATCCTCTTTAGCATAAGGTCACCACCATCCTCTGAATCATCAGATAATCCCTCCAATTATTGTGTACATCCAATAAATAATGGCTATCTCGGAGTATCTCTGTCTGTGCCCATCCTGAGGTACTGACCTCCTAGCGCCCTTGTCATGCATTATTACTTCATTTGTCTCTGTTTATTATTTCATCCTTTGCCATATTATTTCATCTGTTTATTATTGCCATCCTTTGCCATTATTATTTCATCCTTTGCCATACCAGGTGTTTCTTAGGTGAGGCCTGACACTTTGCAGCCTGGAGGAATTTAGAATTTCTTGTTGGGTACATGTATTAGTGACAAATTCTTTTAATCCTTGCTTATGTTGCAATGTCCTTACTTTGCCTTCATTTCTGAAGTATAGTTTTTTAAATATATAATGCTTAATTGTTTCTTTTTTTCTTTCAACAGTTTGAAAACATCAGCCCACTGACTTCTGGCCTCAGTTGTTTTTAATAAGAAGATGTTCATCTTACTGAGCATTGCTTATCTGTAGTAAGTTCCCCGCCTTAGTTCCTCAGATTGCAAAATCTCTATTGACCCATTTTTTTTTTCTTGTGTTTCTCTGAGACAGGGTCTCGCTATGCAGTTCAGTCTGGACTTGTGCTCACTTGGTAGCCCAAGCTGGTCTCAAACTCACAATGATCCTCCTGCCTCAGCCTCCCAAGTGCTGGAATTACAGGATGTACTACCATTGCCCGGCCTCTTGGTCCATTCTTAAATTTGCTGATTCCTCCTTCCTTTAGACCAAATATGCTGAGTTCCTCTGGCAAAATTTGTATTTATTACCATATTTTTAATTTCAAGGTTTCTATTTATTTTTTTTCTGTAATTTCTCTCTCTCTCTCTCTCTCTCTCTCTCTCTCTCTCTCTCTCTCTCTCCAGTATTGTCTATTTATTGAAGAATTGTTTTCATATTTTTGTTTAGTTCTTTAAGGATTGTTTCCTTTAATTTTTCAAACATATTTGTAATAGCTGATTTAAAGTTTTTGTCTATTAAGTCCAAGGTCTGGTTCCCTTAGTATAAGTCAAGTTATTATACACACCTGAGTTGTTTAGAAATATTCTAGGCAGTCAGGGCTAGGGCCTCAGAAGAAGCCAATGCAAAAGACAACTGTACATTCCTTGAAGGTCAGGTCTCAGAATAGATCAAATGACTGTACCCACATACCTCCCCTAGGGATGAACAGCAGTGATTGATATTCTAAATAGGCATCAATTACCTTGAGTGGGGAACAAAACCTCCCTCCCAGGAAAAGTCCCTGTTGTTCCAGTCCCATGTGCACTTGCTATATGACTTGCTTCCCCATTTGATCCCCATTTAATCAATATTACTAAGCAATTATACTCATAACCTTATTTTTTTTGGTACTGGGAATCAAACTCAGAACATCGCACTTGCCAGACAGTTGCTGCATCACTGAGCTATATCCCTAGACCTCATAATTGCCAGGCTAGACCCCAAGTAGCCACCGAGACCACCAGGACAGGCAGGATTGAAGCAAACAGCCATATTTTTATTTCAGGTTGGGTGCAGCCTGGGCCAAGGGAGAAAAAGCCACTGGCCCCGAACAAAGGAAGAGGACATACTTTACAGACTATTTTAGGTGTGGGAGGGGGAAATTCCACTGAGCAAGGTGGAAAATTTAAGTTTCTCAGGGGTGATTGCTGGGTCTGGAGCCTCTAGCGGAGGGAAGTGCAGGAGGACATTGACATGTTGTTGATATACAGTGTGGCATTCTGTAGACTCGTGAAGTTTCCTGTAAGCCTGAGAACTAGGCCTGGGAGCCATCCTGATAAACAGATTTACTTTAGCCTCTTGAGCTCAGTGAGGGGCTTTCTGTTTGAACAGACTGGTTGTCTGTCAGAGGTTTTCTCTTCAAATTGGGCGGGGTACAATGTGAGGGACCTAACAGTAATCTTATTGGTTAACCATAGTTCTGTCCCATCTCATATCCACCTTGTGATTTTCTATTGGGTCAATGTTACCTAAGTGACTATACTTGTAATCTTACTAGTTGATTACAGTTGTCTGTCACCTAATACCCACCCCACATCGTGGTTTTGCTGTATAAAACTCGCTTGAGAAGTAAAGTCGCTGGCAACACACTTTTGGGCCCCCTTCTATCTGTCTTAGACAGAAGTGATCTTTCCTTCAATAAATATATCCTACTTTTAACTTCTATTGTTCCTAGAATTCGTTCTTTGATTTTAGAGAACACAAACTCTGTGGCTCAGACATCTAACAGGTTGGGAGTTAACGGTTAACAGTTCCCTTACATCACTTGGATTATTTGGAAGTTCTATATCATCCCTTTATCAATATGTCCTATTTCTTTGAACGCCTCATTTTTTGCTAAAAACTTTACTTTTTAGACCTATATCTTAAACAACTGTAAAATTTCATCCCCTTATTCTCACTAGGGTTTGTTATTGTTTGGGGGCTTTCGTAAGCTAATTCCGTACAGTCTGAATTCAACTGCAGTGGGCTGCCACTGTCTCATTTTTTAAAAGAACACATTATTTTACACTTTAAAACCTATCTTCCCACGGATTGCCTCTGTGTCTGTATAGCCCAGTAGTCAGACAATGAATGGGTAAAAGATTTACTTAAATGAATTGAGTAAGTAAATCCGCACTTTGCTAAGGGGATCTGTTTGTGATTTGCACAGGGCTTCAAAGTTCTGCAGTTTCCAAGTCTTGGGCTTTGCTTCCTGCGTGTACTGGGTCCTAAACCTAGTCGAGACATAATAAGGTACCTTCAAGTTTTGGAAGAGATCCCCTCCCCGACTGGCCATGTATGTGGCCACATTGCATGGGGCAACGATGACCCGGAAAGGATGGCAAGGACTGCAGCAGGATCCGCACAGGGCCCCTCAGTGGACGTCAGTAGAGGCCGGGTGTGTTTGCACGTGTGACTGGGGACTGCCCTCCTCTCCCCTATGGGTTTCCGTTGCTTGGCTTCTCCTGCTCCCACTAACTCCTTCCCCCTTTCTGCTGCGCAGTTGGTTCATTCCGCCAGGCCCTTGCGCAGTCTTAGGCCTGCTGTCGTTGCCATGGATACCGTCTACTAACTGGCCTTGAAGTCGGAGCAGGTCTGAAGGCTCAGGCTGCCAGGGAGGCGCATTTTTCCCAGTATCCACTACCTCCTCCCAGTGCTGGCTCCTTTCTGAGGAGGAATCCGCTGAGACCTGGGAATCCGTATTGCCTCTGTGACCTTGCCCTGAACAATAGACTGTAGGGACTGTCACAGAGTCCCTGGGGACCCGGAGCTTCTAGGATCCCCGTCAGGTCCTCTGTGCCTTGGGCTTCATAAACAAACTCCTGGAGCTAGCTGTTACATTTCCTGGTGATGTTCAGCCAGGCCCTGCTTTTAATGGACTACCATGGAAGCCTGTGTTTCTTAACTGCTTTCTTGGGAATTGTCTCTTTTGCCATTTTTTTCTGGAGAACTGTTCTTGTTGTAAAGGATAGAGTATATCAAGTCACTGAACAGCAAATTTCTGAAAAGGTAAAGAATACTAGGAAGCAAAATGCAGAGCTTGTACAAAAACTGACAAATTATGAACAGAAAGTCAAGGAATTAAAGAAATGGGTTCAAGAGACCAAGAAACAAAATACAATTCTTGCAAATGAAGCAATTAAATATAAAAATAAACTCAAAATACTTAAAGAAGCTAATGAAATTCTGGACAACACAGCTAAAAGTCTTCGTTTCATGTTAGAATCAGAAGAGAATGTCAAAAGTCAGGATTTGATACTGGAAAGCAAGAAATCTAGAGAGAAGTTAAAGGATGTTATTTCAACGAATGCCTCAGAATTTCCAGAGGTTCAAATTGCTCTAAATGAAGCTCAGCTTAGTGAAGAGAAAGTAAAGTCTGAGTGCCACCAGGTTCAGAAAGAAAATGCTAGACTTAAGAAGCAACAAGAGCAGCTGCAGCAAGAAATTGAAGACTGGAAAAAGTCATATGCTGAGCTCAGAGAGCAGATCAAATCCTTCGAGAAGTCTCAGGGAGATTTAGAAGTAGCGCTTGCTCACAAAGATGATACCAATTACATTACACAGTTGAATGAGCTAGAGTGTGGCACTGAGTCTGAGGGTCAAAATAAAACAGAAAATGAATCAGATGAGTTAGCCAGTGGAGAAGTGGGAGGTGACCAGAGTGAGGTGAAAAATCAACTAAGCATATGATGGGTGCTTCTCAGAGACAAACTGCACTATCAATAGTTAAAGAGGATCTAGAACTGTTACAAATTAAGAGGGTTGATGTTCACTAAATGGAACCTGGAAGACCAAATAATGAAATTAGGAGACAACTATGGCTCACTGCATTCTGTCAAAGCTGGGCTGGAAGAGGAGTACAGAACTCTGCAGCGGAAAGTAGAGATTCTAAATGAACTTTTACCAACAGGAGATGACTGTAAAAGAAACTGAGTCAAAAAGAATATGAGCAACATGAGAGAGCGCTAGGTGTCTGCTTTGGATCAGAAGGTGATCCTGGCTGTAGAGGAAGTAAAAGTGCACAAGTGGTGAATCGAAAAAAATGGAGATAGAATTGCAGAAAACAGGACTCACTCAAAAACCAAACTGCTACTCATGAGAAGGAAGCTCATAATAACTGGCTCAGAGCTCGAGCTGCAGAAAGAGTGATAGCTCAAGAGAAAAAATGAAGCTGCTAACTTGAGATATAAATTATGGGAAATTACCCCAAAGATGGCAATGTGGCAAGATGAACCTATGATTGTAAAACCAATGCCAGGAAGACCAAATACACAAAGCCCTCCCAGGAGAGGTCTGCTGGGCAAGAAGAGCCACTGTGAATGATGCAGAGGATTCCCCTGCACTGACTGAAGATCCTCCTAGGTGGCTTCTTTCTGCTGCTTTCAATCAAAGAGATATGCCTAGAAGTGAGTTTGGGACAGAAGATAGGGCCTAGTCCACCTCCCACGAAGAACTGCAGCTTCATACATTCTTCCCCAACAAAGGCAATGAACGGTGAGGGCAAGGTTAATAGGGCTACAAAAGGGCACCCTCGTTTCCCAGAGGTGCCATTTATGGACTCCCCTGTTTGATGCCCTCTATCACCATTTTTTTCATATGGGCCACAACCTCAGCTTTGTGCTCCTTTCAGTCCTAAGCTACCTCCTCTACCTCTTCCACCATTGGTGCTGGTATGTGTCCATTAAGCTTGGAAGAGGAGACTTGCCCCTGGATCCTGAGACGTTTTTACCAGGACACACACCATTTAGATCTCTAGGCTTGTTTGGGCCAAGAGAGTATTTTATTCCTGGTCCCAGTTACCACCACCATATCCTGGCCCCCAGGATTACACACCATTGCCTGTTGCAGGAGACTTACTGCCTTCAGGGTCCAGACACAAGCCTCTATTTACCTCCCCAAGCAGTGGCCAGGGCTGTTCCCAGGCTTTGACAGAGCCCATAACTTTGATCTCTGACATTTAGACAGGAAGTAGACTGCACACTATTCATTATGATAAAGGTTTTCATTGGCTTTGAAGTCCAAAAGTTTAAATGTTATGTTTTCAGTGCAAAGTTGCCTTGGGCCATGTGCATTTTTGAGCCAAATAACTCAAAAAAATATTTCCCCTCTTAAAATTGTCTCTTTAGTGTCCTTCCAACTTTGAAATGTGCAATGAAGAATGCTTATGTTTTAATGTAGCATATATAATTGCTAAATTATTAGAATATCATTAAAAAATAAACTTGTTCAGTGGAAATGCTTTAATGACTTGTTTACCCCATCCTATTTTTAGTGTGTACCAGTTGAATACAGATCAGTGGTGTTTATAAGTTTAACACCCCCCACCACCACTACCACATCTGGTTGTGAAGACTGTCACATAAAAATGTTTACTCAAGATTGTAAACTTTATTTCCTCTTGTGGGAGTCCTCTCTAATAATAGTTAATAAAATTTTACCAATAGAAAAAACTGAATAAATGGGGTTCCTGTCAGTATCTTTTGACCATGCATGCAGTGCTAAAGATGCAGAGCCTTCCAAATTCCTTTAGATCTTATCAATGTTTAAACTTTTTCTTTTTAACAGATGCATAGTAATTATACTTATTTATAGAGTGCATTGTGATAGCTCAATACGTATATACAATGTGCAATGATTAAATCATAATAATTAGCATATTTTGTTTTGATTTGAGACAGGGTCTTTCTATGGAGTTCAGGGTGGCCTCGAACTCATTGTGAAGCTGAGGGTGGCAATCCTTGAACTCACGGTGATCTCGGTGGTCCCAGGGAAAAACAGCAGGTGGGATTAGGAAAATATAGACCAGAGATAAGATTGAGGTCAGGTAGAGGTCCTCTCTCTCTTGATGGGAGGAGAAGAACTGAACAACAACAGTAGGGGTGTTTATTTATACTTTTACAAAGTTAGCATCATGAGACACAAGGTTGCCTAGCAACTCATGACTGAAATTATCCAGGCAGGATTTTTTTCTCCAGATTGAGGTAGCTTGATTGCTTTAGGCACTGTGGCCTTGTCTTGCCCCTGCACATGTAACCGGTTTCCAGCTTCAGCCGCTCCCTGCACTGGTGAGCCCCACCTTGCCTGGCTAAGTAGTGTTATTTCATCTCTTTATCATTTCTTTGCATTGGAGACTCCTCTGTTCATGAAATATGTAATAGGTTGCTATGTACTATTCAAAGCCTTGATAGAATTTATCAAAACTCCCTATAGTTCTCTTGTTCCCAAGATCTCTCTAAAATGTTTGCGTCTTCAATAGGTAGAGAATGATTCCAAATAAATGTCTGGAAATACATGATATTAAATGAGAGAGAAAGTGTGTTGTATGGAAAAATCTAAGTAAATAATAAGAATATGAAACAATAATATATTTTCTGTGTGGTATAAAATATACAATTGAAATGAATGAAAACAGCACATAAGTAAATGTAATCACAATATTCTAAAATCTAAGGATTGTAACATGCCTTTGGTGGGCAGACCACCTGGAACCCACGAGACCCAGGACAGGCCAGTCCCTGGCACACAGGTGCACCCATGCCTTTGTTGTGGTTTTTTTTGTTTTGTTTTGTCTTTGTTTTTCTCTGGTACCGGGAACCGAACTCACAACCTTGCACTTGCCAGGCAGGCGCTTTTGCCACTGAGCTAAATCCCCAGCCCTGTTGTGGTTTTTTTTTTTTCTTTTGTGGGTTTTTTTTTTTTTTGTGGTGTTGAGGGGGATTGAATCCAGAGTCTTTTGCATGCAAGGCAAGAAATCTACCACTGAGCTACATCTCCTGCCCACACACACACCTTTGGCAGGTGGACTGACCGGAATCTATGAGATTCAGGACAGCTGACTAGGGTGTGTGGAGTAATCAGCAAGATCAGCAACATGGAACTGTCTAACACACAGTGAGGAACCAGAAGTTGGGCTCTGGAGAATTCCACCAACAGAAGATCAGTCCCAGCCCCCACATCTAGAGGCCAAGATCAGTTCCATTCCCAGCACAATTCCCATGGCAATCTTGGCTGGAGTATACAGCACATTATCTGAAAAAGGCAATTATTAAATGTAGATCTGACATGGGCACTATCACAGTAAACACCAGAGGTATTTTACTACTTTCATTCTTCCGTGTTTGTCTGATTAGCTATTCCTTTCCTGTCTGGTGGGAAGTTGTCTTGTTTTTTCTTGTATTTTGTGGTTATTTTTGTTTTTGGATTTTTTTCCACTCTCTGGTCTACTTTTTTTTTCTCTTCTTCTTTTCTTCCTTTTGTTTCCACACTTCTCTTTCTTCCTCCTTTTCTTCACTGTTTAGGTTTCTTACCTATCTTTTGTTTTCTTCTATCGATCTTCTTTCTCTTTTTCCTCAACTAGTTTTTGAACTTAAACTTTCAAGTGAGTAAACATTGTTTCTTCTCTTTCTGATTACTACTTCACATTCTATTTCATTCTTCCCCTCCTGCATCCTCCAGTTTCCTAAAATTCGGGTGATCAATCTTTGACTTCCAGCCTTGACTCTTATATTTGACCTCATTCATCACTTTATCCTGTCCCCTACCCATCTTAACCCTTCCTGTCCCCTGCAAGAGGGTAGATCACTCCACTAAGGGGAAAATCACTGCATACAAGTACATGGTATATGTTTGATTTTGTTGTATAATTTTCGAGTTTGCTCCTGTGGTTGGAATAGGTTAATAGAATTGCAACTAGTGATCATGAAAAGAAAGATATCTTAAAAATAACAAGAGACCATGAAAAATTTTTACTCTCTTAGGATGAAAAACACAGACTAAATGGACAATTTCATACTTATGTGTAAATTACCAAAACTGAATCAAGAAAATGTAAAAATTCTGAATAACCCAATATCAGTTAATAATCATCTCAATAGATGCAGAAGAAGCTTTTGCCAAAGTCCAACTCTCATTCATGATAAAAACCCTATAGAGAATCAGAATAATGGTATTTACCTCAGTCTGATAAAAGCCATCTATGACAAACCAACAGCCAACATCATACAAAATGGACAAAAACTGAAGGCTTTCACTCTAAAATCAGGAACAAATAAAGCACACTAATGCCATAAAGTAGAAGGTAATGAACATCTTCACCAAATAACAAAGAAATCACTACTGAGGTTGAGAAGTGGGGACATTCATGTGTGCCCCAGAGAAAGCATGAAAGGGCTCATAAAAGTGATGACATTTGAATGCAATTTTAAGGGAAAACTATGAGGGAAATGTGAAACTGTAGGATAAAGATGAGGAGAAAAAAGTCTAATAGGTTACAAGACAAATTGTGATTACAGGAAAATTAATAGTTTTAAAAAGTATGGTTTAAATATAGCAATTAAAAAGAATAAAGATCAAAAAATCAATGATATAAATATCCATCTCAAGAAATTACAAAGAGAAAGGCATAATAAACCCAAATGGAGAAGCAAATAAAAAATGATGTTCAAGATTTGGAAGACTTCATATTGCAAAAGTTACCAAATTAGCTTCAGATGCAATGCAGTCCTGACTGAAATCTCAGCAGATCTGTGTGTATACATGGGTGTATGGAGATATTCAAGCTGACAAAGGCCAATGGCTATAGGTAGGTAGGTAGGTAGGTAAGTAGGTAGGTAGGGCCCAAGTCATACAGAGCACTGCTGATCTTGCTATGGAGTGGGAAGTTTATTCTTAAAGTAAATAGGGAAGAATGAAGGACCTTTAAGCACAAGAGCAACATGGTTCACAGATTTAAAAACATATTACCAATATGTAAGGAAAAATTGGTTAAGTATAAAAGGCATTGTAATAATCTGGAGACATGATTATAACTTTACTGTTGTAATGGAAGTGGGACAGAAAAGAGTGGAAAGATTCAAAGCCTACTTAGACTTTGTGAGAGTTTGAATATGTTTTACAAGCTGGCAGAGGGTGGAGTTGTAGATAATGCTTATGTTCCTAATTTGGAAAAGGACTAGTGTTGAATTTTGAGCCACATGATCACAGTCTTGTGATTTTCTCTTACAGTTTCATGCAGCCCAGGAGGAATGGAAGTAATGTTTATAGATTTGTGCAGTGGTTGATGGAAGGTTTGGAAGGCCAAATATTCTGAGGTGTAGCAAATGCCTAGCTAAAATAATTGGTCAGGAGGCCCAGGCTAGTTTCAAGGCATAGGAAACCAGGACAAAGTGTAACTTGAGAGAAGTGAGATGTATCAGTGGGAAGTCATAATGCAGAAGGACAGTGAAATTAATGGAGGAGAGGATAAAGTTGTAAAAGTACAGATTAAGTATTTCAATAATAAGAGACTTTTAGGGTAGCATCTTTGAAAGGATATTTATGTTGTGGCAAATCTTAGTCTGAGGATAACTGAGTCACCCTTGGACAAATTGGAGGGCTTTGGAATTAAAAGAAGCCAGAGAATTGTGAGTTCTGGGAGTTACTGCTTTTTGTCTATGGATGGCAAAGATTCCAAAAGTGACTGCAGAAGATAAGACATAAAAGACTTGAGAGCCAAATACTACATTCAGGCAAACATGATCTTTTGAAAAAAACTATGAAGATTGAAAAAGGTCTGAATTCACAGATGGCAAGAACTGTGTTTCATTCATCTTTGCCTTTTTTTGTACACAGCGTATCTGAAACATAGCAAGTGCTCAAAAAGTAGTTACTAATGGAACTGACTCCTTTGCCCTTTTCCCCACAGAAATTCACATTTATACATGCTATACTAGGTGACTATTTCAAATTGAGAGATCAAGAGGTAGGCAGGTAACCTAAAAAATAGCAATAAGTACAAAGAAGAGCAAGGGAAAGAACATCACAGGTAGTGGAAAGATCATATCCAGGAACAAGGGTAGCATTTTGAAAAGCAAAGATGGCTAGTGTAGTTGGATTTTAGTAGTTAAGTGAACACAGAATGGTAATGATTAGTTCAGGCAGAGCCCAGATTATGTATGGCACTATAGATAGGTTAAAACAACTTGAGTGTTACTCTAATTGAGATGAAAAACCATGGAGAGTGGTAGCTAAGAAATGGATTAAGCTGGTGTGGTGGCACACCCAGAACTTGGGAGGCTGAGGCAAGAGGATTGTTTGTGAGTTCGAAGCCAGCCTGAGCTACAAAGTGAGTTCAAGGGCAGCCTGAACTGCACAATGAGACCCTGTTTCAAAAAGACAAAAAAAGGATAGATTAAGTTGGAGCTGTTTACTTGGATCTATTGTATTAACAATATTCAACTTCTCCCATCCTAGCTTCCATTACTGCTCTTCACACAAATCAGGCTACTTATCATTTCCCCAATCGCACTCATGTTTTCCTGTCTCTTCATTGTGTGTGAGAGACTCTCTACCTGGAATGATTTCTTGTCCTTTGATTCATGTCCCAAACCCTTGTTACTTTCAAGATCAGTCTAAAATGGTATATACTCTACGAATTCTTTCCAAATTCCCAAGGCCAGAAATAATTACTCTTTTTAATGAATTTACACAACATTTGGTCTATGAACTGGGATTTAGACAATGCATGGAAAAGTAAGATGTCAAGTAACATTATCATTACTATTTAAATGATATTTATACATATCTAATCCTTTGTGAGACAATTTGTAATCATATGTTTAATTTACAATTCCTGATACAATGCCAGAGAGACAGAGAGACAGAGACAGAGAGAGAGAGAGAGAGAGAGAGAGAGAGAGAGAGAGAGAGAGAGAATCAAACTGATTTGAATTAAATTTTGGAGGAAAAAGAAATCACAGTCAGTTAAACTTGAATAGAAATTACCATAACCCATGGGGTGGGAGGGGAAAAAATAGATGCATTGTGTACATGTACCAATTCCCCACAATAAATGTAACCATTATGTAGCACAAAACAGGTACTAATAAAACTTTTAAAAAGAAATTACCATAACCTAGATTTGCTAAGAGCAACAAGTGCTTCCATTAGGTCAAAGATTATGGTTTCATGTTGGTTTTTATAATAAAGGACATGTCATTTCAATTAAATCACATTCTCCTAGGTTTCCTCACATTTCATAGGTCACCCATCTCATTGTCTTTATACCCTCCTCTTCCTTTAGACCCCAGGACTCAGTTCTCCAACCATTTCTCTAGATACAGTCACTTCCTATGAAATCTTATCCAATTTCATGGCTTTAGATATTATTTATACGCTGATGGTTCTTAGTTTATACTTCTAGCCCTCAGCTTTTACTTGAACATCAGATTTGTATAAGAAACTTCCAGCTTAAAAATATAAAAGGACACTGCAAGCTTAATGTTTCTAGTTACATGCTGTTGCCACCTGAAGCTCAACGTGTCCAAAACAAAATGATTACTTTAAACCTATCATCACTCTAACATTTTTACTTCCATAAGATTGCACTGTGATTCATCTTCACTATGTCTAACTCTAGAAATTAGCATTGGTTTATTTCTTTCAAGCTTGTTCAGATCATT
The DNA here is from genome assembly GCF_000276665.1 of Chinchilla lanigera. Classification (NCBI taxonomy): domain Eukaryota; kingdom Metazoa; phylum Chordata; class Mammalia; order Rodentia; family Chinchillidae; genus Chinchilla; species Chinchilla lanigera. Next base: position 21,256,881 of record NW_004955427.1, on the reverse strand, counting down.
TCGGTTTCCAGTTTATTCCAAGTCAAACAATTTCTCTTTAACTCCACTGCTAGTACCTTGTCCAACCCATGATCATTTTTTGCTTGGAGTATGCAAAAGTTTCCTACCTGGATTTCTGCTCCTACTCCCTTTTGTATTTAGATAATTCTCCACTCAGCAGCTAGACTACAGAACCAGATTATGGCACTCTCATGTTCAAAATCTCTAATGGTTTCACATCTCACTTGGAATAACCTCAAAATATCTTACCATGGTCACAAGGTCCCCACATGATCTGATCCTTAACTTCCCCTTTGTCTTTTCCCTCTTTGCATGGTACTCTTGCCACACTGTCTCTATTGCTCTTCCTCATCACACCAAGACTTCCTCAAAACCTTTGGGCTCTCCAGTCAGTCAAGATAAGCAGGGTAACTTTGAGAACAGACATAGTAGAATATTCATCTTCATTTCTCCAACAGTTAACCCAGTGAATGGAATTCACAGATGTACACATATGGACAGGTTTTAGGTAAGTATACACTGTGATGTTTTCATAAACATCTAATGTTACCTTACCTGTTTTGACAGAGTGCTTTGTTTAAAGAATGGCAGGTGCTAGCTCTTCCAGTTAGACAACTTCTAGAATGTTGTATTTGACACCAGATATCACATATTACGATACCTTTATCTTAATAGCCGCATTCCAGGTAGTTAGTTAGGACAGAGAAACCAGTATGAAGAAAAGAAAGAGCTGCTCCTTGTGAGGAACTATTACAGGAATCAAGAACCTTTCACCTCATGAATACTAAAGGAATTCATACCAAAGGAAAGCCCTTCCCAAATAGCTGTAAATCTGCCACCTGAAAGAGGATGTTATGCTTATTTTTGCTTGCTGTAAAGGAAAGAATTCATAGTAGAAAGTTTCAGAGAAGATGGTGGTAGTTCAGCATAAAGACTGACCAACAGTTCTGTGGAAAGCAGTGCTCTGTAGGACACTATAGCACATTACATGTACCGCCATGCCCAGCTCTCACCGGCAGATATTTTAGCAGCCCTTTCTCAACAAGTGATTGAACAAGGATATTTATTTTTTTATTTTAAAGAGCAAAGAACAAAACAAAATAACAAAAACAAAGACATAAACAAAACAACATAAAAACAATAAAAATGATAAGGATATTTAAAACAAAGTGCCTTTAATCCAGGATATCTCAGAATCTTTAATATGCAAATATTGTGAAGATGATAATATGCCTCTTTTCCCAAATGTATTTGTCTATTGAGACTTTTATTCACAGAACAATATTAACATCTGTTGAAGCAAAATTATAAAAGAGTTTGGGTTAAGATGGTTAGAAATGAACAGATTGTTTTCTAAAGAAGTACAGACAGGTTTATATCAATATGTCTAGAAAGCTGGATGGTGTCCTTGGTTCTTCTGTTCTTCTGAAATCTTGATCATTAAAATTGAATGATACAAAGCTTAGGGAAATAGAGAATGGCCCGTACTAGTTCTTCCAGTCAGACAACTTCTAGAATGTTGCATTTGGCTCCAGGTATCACATATTAAGATACCTTAATCTTGACTGCCGCATTTCAGGTAAAGAGTATTACTTAGAACAGAGAAACCAGTATGGTGAAAGGATAGAGCTTTGCCTTGTGAGGAACTATTACAGGAATCAAGAATCAATTCGCTTACTTGTTACCTTATTGACACTGTGAGACCAACACTGTTTTAGATGAGACTGGAATAAAAAGCACAGAAGCAAAGCTTTATAGTACAGGGATTCTGAACTTTTTCCACTGGTGACATAGTACACTGTCATAACATTTCCCAGATCTGTGCCCTGATTCATTCACTGTGGGCAAGGTAAGATTTCTCATCTTTTTTCATTCATACATGCAGAAGCAAAACCCTCTCATGCTCTACTCCTACCACACACAGATTTTGATAAGATCCTCCTGAAGGCCATGCCCTTTCATTGAGTATCACCACTTACAACTTCAAACCCAGGCATTAACATTAGCCTTTTTTGGATGGACAGAAAATTTGCAAGACTAAAAGAAGAAATGATATTTTAAAATTGTGGGAAAAGGAAACCAGGAAAAACATCAAAACAAAGTTACTACTTTGAGGCTAAGTGGAAAGATTATAAAAGGAAGTTGCATTTATAAAAATAATGTTATTAATGATTTGTTTCAATAATCAAAACAAGATATAATCAGAAAAATCTGTCTCCACAATGCTGAAAAGATTCAGTTGCAAAATTATAGTTATTCTTCATACAGCTATCTACTGAAGGATATAGTCCATGGCTGGAACATCATAATTCTAGGAAGAATGTTCACTGTAGGAGAAAGAATGGCTGATCAGGATTTCTACACTTTATTAATACTCTTGTTCTCCAGGACTATATTTACTAATATTTACTATCTTTACTATGGTTTCTAAGACCTGTTAGTACTGAGAAAGGAGTGTTTCACTGAGATATTTAATGCTACAGCAATCAGATACATATGTATATATGTATTATATACATATATTAATAAAATAGCATTTTGTTCCTGCCATAAAAGACTCTATCAAACATGGAGAGCTGACAAGCCAGCTCCCAAGCCAGCTCTACCATACACACCATCTTTGAGGTTCTTGTGAATAGCACAATTATAGTGCCAATAAAGCACTTGAAATACCATGTTTTTATTTTCCACTGTTGCCCCTAAACCAGTACCCCAAAAGGTGGGATTTTCAGTTTTAAATAGCAAGGACCTGTGAAGGAATCGTGCATAATTCTGCATACCCACAAAGATTTATCTTAAGTAGACATTTGCGGTTTTGTGGCCATTTGAGACACCAGGCCAGCTTGAACTACACTATACAGGATTTACTGAGTTTGCTAATAAATGGGAAGACACCTAGTGTATGTGTCTTGTTTAAAGATGAACTGGAAACCACAGCCCTAAAATTACCTCTCTCATATAAGAAAGGTGGGGAGATCAGCTCAGATATGATGCTAACTTTCTCTGCTAGTCTACTAGGAGAAACAAATGCTTGCAGTTAAGATATGCTCAACACCATGGCCAGGAACTGAATCAGTGCAGGGGATCATCAGAGCTTTGTATTCTTGGTTTCTAGGTTGACCATTTTCCCTTGCATATGAAGATGATGTTTATTTTCTGGCCCATGAATCTCCTCTGAATTTATAGGAACATAGTAGTAGCTCATGATGGAGAAGATCAGGCAGACCACCAGTAGAAGGCAGGAAAACAAAATGAATTCAGCCCACTGTAGGAAGAAAAAACATAAGAGAAGAATGTGGGGAAAAGTGAAACAAAAAGTATCTTTACAGGGTAGGGACTGGGGAGCAGACTGACTGATGGATCATTTAGACAGACTTCCTGGAAGAACACTGGGTTCACTGGTCTTTCCTCGTGCAAGCTTTATGGTGGTCACTATTGCCACCTACATATGTCTATTTCCTGGTAAAGTCTGTGTATCTAACTCATTCACATCATAGCACTCAGTAGGGAATAACAGCTACAGAGAAACTGGGGAAAGGGTTAGGAGGAAGTTGGAGGAAAAGCTGTGGGTAGACATACAATCCTGTTTCCCCCGGGTCCGTACCTGTACCAGGCCACTGAACTGTGCAACAACAAGCACGATGATATTCCCAAACGCAACTGTCAGCAACCAGGCTGCTTGGAGTACAGATTTCATGCTAGATGGAGCCTAGGGAGGACACAAATTTGTAATTAAACAGGCTAACTACACCGCTGTCCTGCCCCATGAGCCTACTCGGGCAATTTCTCCCATAGAATCTTCCAGATTTGAACTTCCTCCACTAAGTTTAGCTGTCACATTGATTCGGAGGATGGTTATAGTGTTAAAAGAATAAAATACAGCTTTTAATTCAATAATTCATTTTATCATATCATCTTTATTGTAATCCTAACATATAAATTCTATTAGTATTACTAAAATATAAGAAAAACAGCATGAAGAAAACAAAGACAGCAGTAGCAGGATGGTAATTTACTTGTGCAAGTTTACACAATGTCATGCAGCCAAAATTTGAACTTGGATAGTCTAACTCCACAGGCCTTTCTCTGCATCTTTAAGTGTTCTTTTCCAGAACCCAAGGAGCACAGACCCTTACGCTGCACTGTCATCAACTTGGAAGTCAAGATGAGTGTTCAGGGTCATATACAAGGAGCACGAGGCCAGAAGAGATGGAGGTCTTGGTTGGGATCACATGACCATTTGAGGCAGTGCCAGAATTAAAACCCACTATCTTTCAAGCAATGTCTCCTCTTCCTCTCTTTCTTTCTTTTTTTTTTTTTTTTTTTGGTACTGGGAATCGAACTTCCTCTTTCACTTTCATTCATGAAATCTTACCTGAGAATAAGAAAACTCAAGTCCTGTGACAGAGAACATGACCTCTGCAGCTGTAACCAGGGCATACTGTGGTAGCTGCCATGCAATGGACATTTGATTGGCAAGAATGTCTTCTCTCTTCCAGGCCTGAAGGCCTTTGTTGCTGACCTTATTGAAAGAAAAAGGAAATGAGATTTGTCAGTAGTCTCAAGTATATACTAACAATAGTATTCTACAGATCTATATCCATCCCCTCTTTTTATTTTTATCCTTCTCTACCTTTAAAAGACTGGGGGGCTGGGGATTTAGCTCAGTGGCAAAAGCGCCTGCCTGGCATGCGCAAGGTCGTGAGTTCGGTTCCCGGTACCGGAGAAAAACCAAAAAACCTTTAAAAGACTGCAGGTTCTGCACAGTGCCAGCACTTTCAAATTTCTTAGAATAACACAATATTCACTTACCTGTCTTCAGTTAGTTAGGTTAAGTCCTGGAGATCAAGTCTTTCAGGTCCACATGCCTTTGATTTTGGCTCAAAAGGCCATTTGGGTTCAAGATTATAAGGTATAATCTAGTTTAACAGGTATCCTTATATTAAAAAGGGGGAAATTTTTACAGAAACAGGCATATAGAGAAAATGCCATGTGGAGATAAAGGCAGACACAGAGGTAATTATACTACACAAGAAATACAAGATTTCTGGCAAACCACTAGAAGCCATGGGAGAGGTATGGAGCAAATTCTTCCACAGCCCTCAGAATAAATCAGTCCAACCAACACTTTATCTCAGATTTCTAGCTTTCAGAACTACAAGACAATAAATTTCTATTTGTAAGCCATTCATCTTGTGGTATTTTTATAGCAACCCTAGAAAATTAACAAGCCTAGGTTGGTTTAATATCTGAAAATCAAATAATGTTATATACCATATCCATAGGATAAAAATTTTTTAAATGTCCTAAATAAATGCAGAAAAAAATGGCAAAATTCAACCTCCTTTATAGTAAAAAAATAAAGAAGCAAACAATCAACAAAACCTCAAAGAAAACTAGGACTAGGAGGAAATATGGTAGAGCTATATATGAAAACCTGATAGCTACCCTACCTAATAATAAAAGACTGAATGCTCTCCTCCCTGCAAAGGAAGTCTGCTCTCACCACTTTGATCCAACATTGTACCAGAGAATTAGGCAAGAAAAAGAAATACAAAGCATCCAGACTGAAAGGAAAATAAAGCTATTTCTATTTGCAGATGACGTGATCTTATATGTAGAAAGTCTAAGTGATCTACTAAAATAGTGTTAGAATTAATGAGTTCAGTAAGGTTATAGGGTAATATACAAAGATTAATATATCAAACCAATTATATTTCTCTAACTTGTAATGAATCACCTGAAAATGAAATTAAGAATATTTTTAACAGCAACTTCAAAAATAATAAAATACCTAGAAATAAATTTAACAGATGAAAAAGTTATACTCTGAAAACTACAAAGCATTGCTGGAAACAATAAATGGAAAGACAGGTTCACTGAACAGAGGCTTAATATTTTGAGGGGAAAACTCCCTAAAATAATCTTTAGATTCAGTGTAACTGCTATTAAAATCCTAATTAACTTCTGAGCCTAAAGTGATTGTAAAATTCATGTGGAAATTTGTGGAACTCAGTATAAATAAACAAATCTTGAAAAAGGAAAACAAGGTTGGAAACTCACCCTTTCTAAATTCAGGAACTACAAAGCAACAGGAAATAAAATACTGTGGTACTGTCAGAAGACAGACATGTAGATCAAGGGGACAGAACTGAGAGACCAGAAATGAGACCTCACATTTGTGGTTAACTGATTTTTGACAAAAATTTCAAGACCATGTAATGGCAGAAAGAACAGTCCTTTTGATACATATTCTGGGGCAACTGGATGTACATGTATGAAAGAATAAAGATGATCCCTCAGCTCACATTATATGTCCAAATTTACTCAAAATGAATTAAAGATCTAGATGTAAGGTCTAAAACTATAGCATTCTTAGAGGAAACTATAGGCATGAATCCTTGCAACTTGGATTAGGCTATGGTTTCTTTAGATATGATAGTAAAACCACAATCAGTCTAAGAAAAAGTAGATAAACAACTCAAACAAAATTTAAAACTTGTGGATTTCAATAGATAACATCAAGAAAGTTACAAGGCAACCCACCTATTGAATGGGAGAATTTATAAATTATATATCCAATAGCAGATATATTTAAAATATATAAAGAATACTTACATCCCAATAAGAAAAAGACAAATAACCCAATTAGAAATTGAGTGATATTCCATTATATAAAAGTACCACAATTTTCTTATCCAATCCTCGGTGGATGGACATTTGGGTTGCTTCCACAATTTAGCAATTACACAGCTATAAAGAAAGATAAACTCGAGGCTTTTATAGGTAAATGGTTACAACTAGCGACCATACTCATAAGTGAAATAAATCAAACATACATGTGCAAGCACCACATTGTGTCACTAGTGTAAAACTTGAAAGAGTTAATTTAAACTCGGAGGTATGATAAACCTTGTAAAATGATAGGAAAGCACT
>NW_004955427.1:21246619-21248163 GCF_000276665.1 Chinchilla lanigera | reverse complement strand
TTTTGTAAGGAATCTCCACACTGATTTGCATGGTGGTTGTACCAGTCTACACTCCCACCAACAGTGGAGAATCATTCCTTTTTCTGAACAACCCTGCCAGCATTTGTTATTGGTTGACTTTTTGATTATAGCCATTCTTTCTGGAGTGAGATGGACTCTCAGTGCTGTTTTAATTTGAATTTCTCAAATGACTAATGATGTTGAACATTCATTTATTTATTTATTTGCTGTTTGTATTTCTTCATCTGAGAAGTGTGTATTCATCTCAGATGCCCACTTTTGGATTGAGTCTTTGAATTTTGGGGGTCTGATTTTTTTAATTCAAGGTGATGAAACATGTTCCAAAATTGCACAACTATGTAAATATATTAATAACTATTGACTATGTATTCTTGCATGTTATTTCTCTATGCATAGTATATACATCTCAACATATATTGAATATACTAATATATTTAAAACCTTTGTATGATTTAATTGGCTGAATTACATGGCATATGGATTATATCTCAATAAACCTACTACAAAAATAATCACAAGGATCAAGCCAATTAAATTCACTAACCAGGGAAATATATAAAATTTTATAGATTGAGCTCTCATCACATTTCTAGAAATGTTCCTTCTTCTTATCCACTCTTTATCTTTTAATAGGAAACTCCGAGCCAGCCAAAAAGACATAAATAATTTTGTGTAGTAATCTTTGGTTTCTTAGAGTTACAATCAGACTGGAACAAGCTATGTGATCACATCGTGATGGCTCAAGACAAATTGTGTCTCCCATTCCCCAGTACTCTTTGCCTGCTGCTGATGGCTATCTCCTTTCAGACCCCTTGTAGAGAGGGTGGGCTTTCTAAAGTCATTGTAGTAACCTATTACCTTACACTAGAAATAAGTCCCAATCCTGTCTTGCTACAGAGTCCTTGTCCTTTACTTACATTAGTAATAACAAGCAGATAGGATGCACCAAAGTCTAGTAGACCCAGATTCAGAGAAAAGTCCTTGTCTTCTGTTTTACAAGGCACTGCAGAATACCTGGGACAGAATGGGTTTAGGTTAGAATAAGCAGCACAGCTTACAAAATACTCCTGTCTCGGTGGGGGAGGGGGACTCAAGAATGATCTCAGCTGTACTGGTGGTGAGGAAAGCAAGGCAGCCACCATTTCTCTTTGAAGAGAAATGTTTTTAGGAATAAACTACTTTTATGCTAGGTTTTGCTTGGATCTGAGCTCTTTATTGCCTGTCAGGTGTTTGTTGCTGCTATTGTTTGCTATTTTTATTATAAACCTGAATAAAGAAGGCACAAATCACTTTCTTTTGTAGACTTCAGGCCCAGGTGAGATTTTCTTATGCAAATCTTATGACTTAATGGAACAGTATAATGCAGTATATTCTAAGTAATAAAGTACCACTGGAGGTACCAAAGAGTAGGAGCCAGAACCCATAATAAACTGTAGAACCTCACAAAGGTAGACCATCTTAACTACCCAGGATGGCTATCCCACTTATTGTGATGCACCAGAATTTCCATATATATGGAAATA
>NW_004955427.1:21244860-21245742 GCF_000276665.1 Chinchilla lanigera | reverse complement strand
TAAAATACCATTTCACACCCACTAAAATGGCTATAATTAGAAAGGAAACCAGTGTTGGGGAGGATGTAGAGAAATTATAACTCATATGTGCATTTTTGGTCAGAATGTAAAATAGTGTAATCATTTGAGAAAGGTCTGGTAGTTCTACACATGGTTAAACACAGACATACTATGTGGCCCAGGAACTCTATTCTTAGGTATGTACCTGAAAGAAATGAAAATATATGTCCACATAAAAATATTTATATGAAAATTCATAACAGTATTATTTGCAGGACTCAAAAGGTGGAAACAATCCAAATGTATATCAACTGATGAATAAATACATAAATAAAATGTATTATATCCATACAATGGAATATTAGTTGGTAATAACAAGAAATGAAGCAATGGTGCATGTGACTTCACAACTGACCCTTGAAAATCATGCTACAGGAAAGAAGCCAGACATAAAAGGCCACAAATCATATGATTCCAATTATATGAAATGTCCAGAATACAAAAACTGATAGGCATAGTAGTTGCCTGGAACTAGTGATGGGAATAATCGGAGAGTGGTTGCCAATGGGTGCAAGTGTTCTTTTCTTATTATTTTAAAGAGAATGAAAAAAACAATAAAAATGATACACAATTTCAAAACAAGATGATAGGAAATCAACAATGGTTGTTATATTGCATATTGTTATCTTCAAAGCAGTTGCTCAGATTACCAGATGTAGACATGCAAAATTGATCAAACACTATAATCACTAAATGTTCCCATCAATAAATAGAACTTAGTAGTACAAATATCTTAGCTATCTTGTGTGTGTGGTAAATACACATATATACATATTCTTTTCCCCTTCCTTTTCTCTTTTCCCTCACCCTGGTTGTTCTTTC
>NW_004955427.1:21218163-21242827 GCF_000276665.1 Chinchilla lanigera | reverse complement strand
TATATATATAGAAATATACAATCTCCTACCTATATACAAAGACAGCATTTAAAAAGCAATTGCTGATAAAAGTAAAATGTCCACAGGGGCAATGCTCTTACTCTCCTCTTGGGATGGTCCTGTAAGCAGACACACCATAGTCTTTATCAACAGTGATGGGGCCATCTGTACCCAGGGAGATGGTCACATCTTTGTGCAAAGTGTTAATAAACCTGAGGTAGAGAAGTTAGTTACATATTAGACAAACACACCCAAAAGGGACACGTGATAAAAGTGGGAGTTGAACTCGTACTAGGTAAGTGTTCTACCCCTTAGCTATCTCCATACCCTCCTCCCCTTTTGCATGGAAGATTAAACCCAAGACCTTCACACTGGGCTACATCTGTGATCCTTCTAAAGTACTTTATTTTGAGACAGGGTCTCACTAAGTCACTACATGGCTGGGTTTGAGTTTACAGTCCTCCCACCTCAGCCTCCCAGAGTGCTAGGATTATAGGCAGGTGCCACCACACCTACATTTTTTACAATTTTACTTTGACACAGCATCTCACTGAACTGCTCAGATTGACCTTAAACTTTCTATTTTCTTGCCACAAATTCCCAAACCACTAGAATTTCTGTGCTGCCCTATATAGCTGGTAGGGGCCTTTTGTTTTGTTTAACATTATAACCCCAGGACTGAGAATAATGGCTATCATGTAAAAGGTACATAATATCTAGTATCCTCCAGCTTTCTTTCTGGAGTATTCTTTATCTGTCATATCCTCACCAGATCTCAAGCTGTATAGATGCTATCATGATCACCCCTGACAAGTTGGGTTTCCTTTCTTTTCTTTTATTTTGGTACCAGGAATTGAACTCAGGACCTTGTGCTTCCCAGGCAGGCGCTTAGGCCACTGAGCTATATCCCCGGCCCTAGGTTTCCTTTTGAATTCAGTTCATATGCATCCATTTTCATTCCTTCATAATGATGAAATTAATCAAACCCAACTTTACTAAGTAAATAATAAAATTGTGTATAAAGATGTAATGACGTTTATATAAAACTGACATTTTGTCCCTTTACAGATGAAGTTTGACTTAACTCATACAAAGACTCATTCAGACTCTCAGTCTGTAGGAGGTTGTGACTACTCTTTGGGGTGTCCTCAGAAATCTTGGACCCTTCCAGAACCATCTTTCTAGTGTTCTAACGTAAGCACCTAGGTTATCTGCTCAGGATGGGCTTTGGAACATTTCTGTTTTGATAGTTTTTGCTTTAGTCCTTGGTTCAAGGATTAGAAGGGTGGTTCCCTCTAGAGTTCTAAATATTTACTTCTGGACTTTAAATCATCCTGTACTCACCTAGAAAGTACACTTTCTGCAAGCCTACAGAAAGTAAAAAATCAGTAGCAACTAACAAAAAGGAACCTATAGTCAGAATATTTGGTCATCAGACAGATCTTTTGTAAAACACTAATGGGTCAGTCAGTTATCTTTCTCTCAGAAGACAACTTGGAATTTAGGCCTCATTTCTGTTTTAAGCCATTAACTTTTCTGAAGCATAATCAAAAGCATGTTATAATGAATGTTCTACCCTTCAGTGGGATTTAGACTTTTCATTAAAGTGCTATTCTCAACCCCTTCTATCTTGGTGGCTGTAGACATTTGTATCTGTCCATTTTATATGTAATACCTGCCAAAGAAGGTAAGTGACCTCTTTGGACCTCCATCTCTGGATTATCCCTTGTTATTGGACAAGACTTTTAGCCTTACCTAAATTCTAAACCAAGTCTTTTGATTCTAGATATGAACTACACCGTGATGCCTCTACAGACCTATTATAGAAACTATACTTTAAATGGTAGATATCCATGTATGAAAAATTAAGGGAAAATTATTTGCTCACTTGTAAATTTCTCTCCAGTAAATAAAAAGTACTCAGTTACTTTCTTGGTTTTTTTGTTTGTTTTGTTTTCCTCCTTGCGGGAATCGAACTCATAACCTTGTGCTTGTCAGGCAGGCACTGTGCCGCTGAGCTAAATCCCCAACCTCCTCAGTTACTTTGTTGAGAGCAGGATTAATGAATGATGTTTTGAAGAAATTTTTGCAGTGGGGCACATAGGTTATCTTCAAATAGGAAAGAGCAAATCTATCTGCCTCTAACTGTCCTAAAAATTCCCTTCGTATGCAGGTGCCCCTGACATTCTAGGAGAGGTAATTCCTCTTCAAAATAAGTAAATTATGAGGCCTCTTCATCTGAAGCCCTAGAAATCAGAAGAGACCCAAGATGCAAGAAAACACAGTGGCTCAGGGTCTGCTTGACATCCAAACCTGACAGCTGTCATTCCATTGATTGTTTTGTTTTCTACATCCTTTACCTACAATAGAAGAAAGTAATAATCAGTAACAACTGACAAAAAGGAACTCATAATCAAATATTTGATCATCAGACAGATCATTGATAAGACACTAATGGGTCAGCCAATTATCTTGCTTTCAGATAACAACTTGGAACTTAGGCAGTCCCTCAACTTACCATTATGCTGGAGATATTTTTCCCATCTGCATGGAGGATCACAGTGTACCAGTTATTCTCCACTACAGAATGTTCAGTGTGGACAGATAGATTGTGGTACTTCAGATGGAAATGGAAATCCTGGCTTTTTGAATTCAGGTGCAGTTTGAAATAGTGTGTTGGTTTCTATAGAATGAAGTATCTGTTTCACTTTCTATCCCAGCTGGAGCATTACAATCTCATGGCATTTCAGGGTGAGTGATATGAGTAATTTAAAAAAAAAAAAAACTAGTTCTTTTATATCTAGGAATCTATCAGAGGAAATAATTAGAGCCATAGATAAAGATTTATGAATAAGGATATTTACTATAGGATCATGTATAATAATAAATACTTGAGTATCTATAAAAATGCTTAAATAGACTATAGGGTGGAATATTATATGGCCATTAAAACCATGTTATCAAAGCTTATCTAAGGACATGAGAAGTAGCTTATGAGAAAATGTCAATTAAAAAAAATCAATGCCAATATAACACATAAAGTTTCTAATTCATTCAGGCCCATACCTCACCTGAAAAGATTTGATGGGCTCTGCCAATAGAGAATTATTTCCATGCCCCAGCACTGTCACTTTCACCTCGTCATCTGCCAAGTTTAAAACTTGTAGGAAAATTTCTTGGGACCCTGGCTGAGGTGGGGCCATTCCCTTAGGACAGATAACATACATTAGAATCACCAATAAATAACCCTTAAGATACAATGAGAACACACACCTTACTCCTGTCCTTCACAGCATAGCCTATCTAGCCAAGAGGACACAGTTTTCTCTCACTAATGAACTAAAGGCAGTTTAGAAGGGAAACACAAAGTCAGTGTAGCAAGCACTAATGTCAGGTAATGAACTCATGCTTTTTGACTCATTCCCCAATATTGGTTATTTGGCTGCCAAAAGGAATCTGTTCAAATATCTAGAAAGACATTGTATGAGCCTGTATTCCTTAGACTGGATAATATCTAGGATGTTAGTGTTTGGAAATTCTTTGAAAATAACTTCTGCATCACTCAGGAGAGGAGTGGGCCTCATTTTGCTTTGCTGTTCTGCCCTGTATCTACTCATTTCTCATGCAAACTTGCTATGTATCTCCTATAAAACAGGTCCTGAGCTAGGTCCCAGGGAAACAAGATTGAACAAATCAGAATAATGACGAAGACATATGGCCCTGCCCTCCTGGAGCTTATGATTTACTGGACTCACATTTATTTTTATCTCCACAATAGCTGCAACTGCAAATGCCAGGCATGCTAGAATCATACCAACAGCCATCTTCCTAAGTGAGCTGCAGAGGTAAAGGAGAGACGGTCATATCCATTCTTTAGGCTCAAGAGTATAAAATCCAAATTCCTTAACCGATCACAGAAGACCTTTCCTCGTTTAATCCCAGTTATTTTTCAAAGTACTTCCTACAACTTCTTTTCATGTATCTTATTTCCCCTTTTACTTGAGTCACACGGAACTGATATTCTAATACACATTTTTCTACTGCTACCTTTGCTTACTGCTTTTTCTAGCCATCATAACATAACATAATACCAAAAGTAATAGCAATGCAGCCAGATTTGTTGAGCATTTACCGTACACCAGGTGTTGTACATACTTTAACCATTTTTCTCTTCAGTAGTGTTTGTTGACCTTGGCAGCAGGAAGGATTCTATTCCTTCTCTGTACTTCCCAGGCATCTCAATCTTCCCTTCTTAGAGCAATTAACATATATTATATGTGTAACAGTTACTCCAGCATGTGCTGTAACTTCCTTACCTTGAGAGAAAGGTCTGTGCTTGACTTACATATGTATAGCACTCGGTCCTGAACTCCCTAATATCTGTTCAATGAATGAGTAACTCACAAAAGGCCATTTGAAGGTGGTACAGTGGCCATGACTTTGTCATCACAATTAAATTGCTATTAAATTAGAATGAAAGGAAGTTTGAAACCCACCTCCACCAGACCTTATAAAGAATAAGTTCTATCTAGAATAGGGGCAAAGTAATAACTGGGAACAAGTCTATCTTTAGTCTTACCAGGTCCCCATTTGTTTCATAGAGACAAGCAGAAACTTAAAGGAATGAGTTGTTATTAAAGGTTTTGGATTTCCTGAAAGAGGGAACATTCGTGAAAAAAAAGCAGCAAGTTGGTTTAGCAGCCTAATCTTATATACCATACTTCTAACTTTTCAAAAAGTGTAGACATATTCCTTCAGCATCATACACTTAAGTACAGACTACTGGCTTTAACTTTCAATATCTAGATCTAATTCCCACTTTCCACTAGAAGAGGCAGTAGTTCCACAGGGGAAATTAGCAGCAGATAAATGATAAACCAAAACATTAAGCAGAAACATGTTGATAATGAATCTTTATCAAACTGGGCAAAGATTGAGACAGTTTGGAGTCATGAACTTACGAGAACTTGATTCCACATTTGGCGATCAGCCGATAAATGACAAGGTCAAACAATGGGATGAAGATAAGAACCAGAAAAGGATTTAGCACCTGTAACATCAGAGTAAAAAGGACTGGCCACAAGTGTTCTCTCATGAGCCTGAGCATGTGCGTTCATTTGCCCAGGTGTACTCTCTCACACTCACATACACTTTCACCTTTGTAAGTACAGATTGAGTCCACATTTCTCAGTCCCTTTATATCCAAGACTCTATTTCCCATGAACACTCCTGAGCTTCCAAGTATCCCAAGGGACTAGTTTCTTTCTGAGCCTGTTTTTCTTCTAATCATATTAGGAAGTCCTCTTTTCCGTGTTGCCTATCTTTACTTTCACAGCCCATGGGGGAAATGCAGCAGTCAGAAGAAAGCGAGGAAAGAAGAAAGAACTGGGGATTGGTGAATGAGCAGCTAAAAAAAGAACTAGAAGTTACGAATAAACAGATATTCTGACTTCACTGCTCACATAACGAAGTGTTAACACCTTACTGTGACAATGTTACTTTCACATAGAAAAAAATGCAATGCTTATACTTTACCTGGGGACTCAAATTCATTTCCCCTAGAGTTATACAGGAACTACTTATTTAAGAGAGGATGGAATGGAAGGTATAAGATTTAAAGAGAATGTTTTCATCTCTATACATAGCTTTCCTCAGCTATAGAAGGAGAAACACATCAGATCATGACCGATAATCTGGCAGCTAGAAGCACAGGAAAGAACTACACCCTCCCTCCCCATAGAGAAGTCTCCTACCTGCATCTGGTCAGGCTGAAGCACAAAAAAACCCTGAAATATTATAATAAGTTATCATTAGATGGTAGCAGAAGATCAGTCATCTTGGTAATTAGCAGGTAAGGAGCATATAAAAAGTCCATTAGGTCTTTACTTAAGGGACTTGGAGGATCTTACCTATAATGATATTTAGGGCTGAGAACAGATTTTGGGTGGCTTCTGGCTATGTTTGCTGAGGGCAGACAGGGCCTATGGGAGAATATTCTTTTTTGAGTACATATTGAGCATCCATTATCCAAAATGATTGAGACTTTGAAACATTTCATACAGAATGAAACATCTCAGGGAAGAGAGCCAAGTCTACAGACAAAATTTATTCTTGTTTTACATACACCTCAGAAGCATAGCCTGAAGATATTTTCATATAATATTTGGAATAATTTTGTGCATGAAACGGTTTCATGGTATGAAATTTTTCACTTGTGACATCATCCTGATTTTCAGAAAGGTTTGGATTTTGTAATAATTCCAGTCTGGGATCTTTGGATTAGTGATGCTCAACCTGTAGTATGTTTTCCTTAGCTTGAGAAAGAAGAGAGTTGGCTTTTTAAAAATTAATCTCTGCAACTATAGTTATAAGCAGTAATAATGAGGACAAGATGTTGTGGTTGGGCGATGACTTCCACTGACCCAAAATGCTTCTAAATGTGCTCTGCAGAGTCGACAAGAGAACCATCTCTTGATGATGTCTTAAGGGGAAAAAAAGTCACCATCCAAGTTCTATGTCATTTATTTGCTATCCTCTCAATATATCCTTCTATACATTTAAATGTTTCCCATCCTTCCATTCCTGGTTCTAAAGACAAGATTTTGGAGTTTTACTTCTAGACTAGTTTTTAAAAAATTGCCTATTAGTGCCTTAAGGCTAAATGCACCTCTGTAATGGTTTTAATTTAGTCTTTAGACAAAAACACAAATATATGAATTTTTCTTTAATATGGATGATAAAGATAATTGTCTTCTCAGAAAAACCTCTTCTACTTACCAAATCCCCATTCATCTTAGTGGCTTGTAGGGTCCATCGGGAGCCCTAGAGCAAGCAGATGCTATTATGAGAAATCTCTCTCCTATGAAAGGAAAATAGCTGGATGCAGAGGTAGCTTTGAAAAGAACTACTCCTACCTGCTGATCCAAAAGGGCCCAGAACATGGGCAATGGGATGTAGAGGAACAGTATCCTGGTCAGTGCCTTCACATCCATAATGAGATGCTTCTGCAAGGAAGAAGAAAAAAGAGGTAGAATTGCCAGATGTTCCCAATATGGTTTTTCTTGCTTACAGCACAAGTGCAAAAGAACAGTAAGAGACGAGGTCGAATACACCAGAAAAAATTCAATTGGAAAGACTCCATAGAGCCACGAACAGTCTTTGTAGTTTCAACTTACCGGGTATTTCTCTGCTGCCCAGTCCAGCCAGTGCGGGCGCCTTGGAATGTTCTGAGAACGGTTCTTGAAGCGGTTGGAAATGGCAAACTAGGGCAGAGCACAGACATCAGGCAGGAGACAAACAGAAGCTGTCCTTCATATTTTCCAATTTACTACCCCTTCCCTCAGATGCACATACTTTCAGTGACTTACTCCAACTCTTTAATCTCATCAGACATTGAATTTCAGAATATTTGAGGTATATAATTTCATTTTTTCTTATTTCCAGTTTACATTATATAAACTACACATCACAAAAGTTTTGCCAATTTAAGAAAAATGTGGAAAATTGGAAGATGAAAAACATGGGTTTTTTTTTCTGAATGGGTAGGTAGAGGTATGGAGGAAGGTGAGTTGTCAGATGGCATGAAAGCAGAACAAGGATCACTGAGGATAATATATGCACACATTTGAAGAACCTCTCTCCTCATGTAGGATCTCTTTTCTTTTTATTGAAAAAGATAGGTAAAAAAATTCATGGACTCACCCCAACACATTTGATAACTTGAGCCACTACGTTTCCTTCAGGAGGTGGTTTCTTGTACATTTTGCTTCCCATTGCAAACACAACTGCAATTGATACACAAACAAGGTTCTTAGCTACTTATACATCTCATAAGGAGGGAACCTACTTATACTTCCTGATTTTGAAGTTTTAAAAATTATGGGAGCCAAGAGAAAATAAAAGGGTTAATTGTTAAGAGGCATCTGTTGAGACATTCATGGGATCACAGAAATGGGAGTCATCTTTGGCTTCTCATTCCACATTGTTCACTTCCATATCTGATGTGACCAACTTTCTTAGTTCTCTTTCTTCAGTCGATTTCTGTATGCCTCCTTTTTTCCATTACCACTGCCACTAACCTGTTTAGGACCTCACAGTTTCTACCTGGCACTATTAAAATGCTCATCTACTTATTTTTCATTCTCTAGTCTCTTTTTCTCTTAATGTGATGCCAAATTAAAACTTTCTAGTATATCTCCAACCCAAACATCTAGCAGAAAGTCTTTTCTAGATTTTTTATTATACTACAACCTATTGAAGGGTTATTTTATAAGTAAATTGTTAAGCACTTTATATATTTCAACTGGTTTAGCATATGTGTGTGTGTGTATATATATACATATATATATATATATCCTATCTCCATTGTATGTATGTGTGTGTGTATTTATTTATTTATTTTGAGACAGTGTCTTGCTATGTAGTTCAAGATGGTCCTGAATTCACTATGTAGCTCAGGCTGGCCTTGAACTCACAGCAATCCTCCTGCCTCAGCCTCCCAAGTGCTAAGATTACAGGCATGCACCACCACACCCAGTCTCTTATCTTTACTTTATACATTGAAAAATTGAAAGTTAAAGAAATTAAGTAACTTATACAAGATTACACAGCTTAAAATTGCCATAAATAGCATTTTTTACCAGAGGCTTATCTAACTCAAAAATCCATGCTATTAGCCACTATAAAGCATCTCCATCAATCATTACAACATGACACAGTGTACTTGATACTGCTGTGGAAAAGACAAGACCTTGTCCTCAAAGTAATGCACTTTAACTACTATTTCCCGTCTTATGTTTCACTATTCTTCTTTAGGTGCTTTATGCTCTAATCACTACTCATCCTTTCCACCGAAAATCGTATTCTGTGCTATTTCTGTTCTTACAATAATTCTGTTTCCCGTATTCACATCTTTATCTCTTATTGTTCCTTTTACTTTCCAAGTTAGTGGCAATGAGTTAGTATTTTATAATTATAAAACAGCATTCATTCTCTATAACAGCCTTCTTATTGTTGAAAGAAAGATTTTATGAAATAATGATAATCCTGGGAATCAAGTGGGCAGATAAAGAGATATTTAGATGAAAGGAAATTATTTTTTATGAGAAATAAACTGCTTCTGAAATTAAGAATGATCCTATGGAACTGGACCCCTCCAGAACGCTGGTTGCAATAGTGGCAATGAAGTGATAAAAGGAAGACATGATCAACTGAGGAATGGATAAAAAAGATGTGTTTGTTTACACAATGGAGTATTACTTAGCTATAAAGAGAGATAAACTCGAGGCTTTTGTAGGTAAATGGATGAAATTAGAGACCATACTCCTAAGTGAAATAAATCAGACCTGCATATGTAAACACCATATTGTTTCCCTAGAGTAAGAACCTGAAAGAGTAAATAAAATCTGAAAGGTACATTAGCTATTGTGAAAGAGAAAGATACTACTCAAAAGGAAAGAACAACTGGGATGAGAGAAAGGAGGAAAGAAAGAAAGAAAGAAAGAAAGAAAGAAAGAAAGAAAGAAAGAAAGAAAGAAAAAATATATGTGTATACACAAGATAGGTAAGATAATCACACTTCTCATTTCTATTGTTTTATTGAAAGGAACAGTTAATGTTTGATCAATCTTGCATACCTGTATCTGGTAATCTGAGCAACTTCCCTGAAGGTAACAATATGTAATCCAACAACCATTGTTAATTTCCTATCATCTTGTTTTGAAATTCTGTATCATTTTTATTGTTTTTTGTGTTGTTTGGCTTTTGTCTTTGTTTTTGTTATTTTGTTTTTGTTCTTTTCTCTTCAAAATAAAAAAAAGGAAGATGTGATAAACTTGACAAGTCACTTAAATTTTACGCCACTTAACTAAAGAAGATGAGTAGAAAATAACCCTCTCCACCTCCTAGTAGATGATGTAGTCTCTTCACAATGAAAACAGAAGGCTTCAAATGGAAACTTCAACTTCCGGCCACCAAATCTTTAATTTTGCATTCACACCCATCCTCTCCTTCTTCCAATTAGGTAAAGATGTTTCTTCTCTTGTCCAAAACTAATTTTTCCATGTGTGCTTTTACACTAATTATACTGTCTTTTTTGCATCCTCAACTCTTTCTTCCTAAAAATATTCGTGCAGAATATACCAATGTTGCTTAAATCCATGTTACATTCTAGCTACAAATACTGTTTTCCATTTCTTATTTCTTATTCACTTTCCAATTTATTCCATGTAGTACTCACCCTCCACCAATCTTCCATAACTGATGTTATGATTTAAATCTAAAATGTTCCCCCAACGATGTGTTCAGAGGTGGGGCTTGTGGGAAATGACTGACTGGATCATGAGGCCCCTAACTTCATCAGCGGATTAATTCATTCTTTAGATCATAATTTGGTGGCATTATTGCCACAACATGAAAACATTGGTGGTAATGAAAACATTGGAAATGGGGCCTGGTTGGAGGGAACAGGTCATGAGGGCATAATCCAGGGGACTATAGGCCCTATACCTCTGGGTCTTTCCCTTTCTCTCTGCTTCCTGGCTGTCGTAGGGTGAGAAGCTTTCCTCTGAAACACTCTTCCTCCATGATGTTCTGCCTTACTTCAGATCCACAGCAATGGAACCAGCCAACCATGGGCTGAAACCTCTGGAATTATGAGCTGAAATAAATCCTTCTCCCTTTAAGTTGTTCTTCTCAGGTATTTTGCCACATCATCGCAAAACTAACACAACTGACATCACCATGTCAATGACATCTTTGCTGCTATATTTAATGAACATATTCACCCTTAGTTCAGTTCCTACTCAGTAACATTTGTCCAAATGAGTTCCTTCTTAAAACCTTTTTGGTATCTAAGATAGCACTAATGCCACTTGGGTTTTCCCTCCTAAGTTTCTTTTTTTGGGGGTTCCTTTAAGTGCCAGTGTTCCTTAGGGTTTGGTTCTAAGTCTTCTTTTACCTTACTCCTATTATCTTAGTTATCTATGTTTAAGGTTTAATGTCTACCCATGTACTCTATGGCTGCAGCCCAAACAATCTCTTAATGTCCTGAATTGGCTATTTCTAAATAATTATTTGGTGATTATAATGAAATGTTCAAACAACATGTAAAATGTCCACAACCAAATTTATCAATATTTCCCAAACTTGTTCTCTGTCACTATCTCAGTTAATGATCCCACTGTCTACCTAGACATTTACATTAGAACCCTGCATGCAACACAGATACCTTCTCCCTCATTTCATATATCTAATCATATGAAGGTTGTTAGTTCTACCAGGACAAGGTGAGTTGAGTGAGGTGCTCAATTTAAAGGTACTCAAATAAAATTTAAAGGAATGATAGAAAATGCAATAATCAAAATAAATATTACCTTTGCCTTACCCTAAACCCAATCCTTTCTCCACGTTATATTGACATCTTTGAAAAATGAAAATTCAATGATCATTTTCTGTTCAAAACATTTTGTAGATCTCCACCTCCTCACAGTGAAGTTGTAGTTCCTTAATGGCTTAAAAGACATTTCCTTGTCTTGTTTATACCAATTTTTCTTTATCTTTCTCATTTATGCTCCAGGTAATCTGAATTCCTTGAAGGTCATGAACATGTCGTACTATCTCGCACCTCCTCGCCTTAATACTTTGTCCTCTTTCTGCATCACTTATAATCCTTTCTTTAATGAACTGCTATTCACGCTTGACGTCTCACCTTAGAAGTCAGTTCTTTAGGAAAATCTTTTACAACCCTCAAGTTGTTGTTACTGTTGTTGTTTTGGTTTTGGGGACAAGGTCTCACTAGCTAGTTCAGGCTGGCCTTAAGTTCACGAGATAGCCCAGACTAGCCTTGAACTCACAGTGGTCCCCCTGCCTCAGGCTCCTGAGTGTTTGGATTAGAGGCATGTGCCACCGTGTCTGGAAACGTCCCTCACAGTCTTAATCACCTTTCTATAAACTCCCATAGTTTTCTCTATATTTCCCAGTTGTGACATAGGCCGTGCTATATTTTAAATTCCTTTTCACTCGTCTGTCTTCCCCGTTTTACTCTTATGTTCTTTGAGAATATGAACTCTGCAGCTATCTAATTCTTCAGTGGGGACTCAATACCTAACACAGAATCTGTCCCATAACAGACATAATAATAGCACTTAACAATTCATAATTTATAAAACATTTCATTTATAGCATTTTGTTTGGGCTTCATAATTATTTTGATAGATAAATACCACTACTGTGCAATGATATGGAGAAGGAGGTGTAAACTACTCAGTGGAAAACCAAGAAAATATTTGGAAAAACATTCAGTATAGAAAGGAGAAGGAAGCAGGGACTGTACTATAGCTCTTCTCATCCCCTGTAGAAAGTAATCAGCCTGAATAGTGAGTCTCTGGGCGCCTTCCTCTTTTGAACTCTTTATGTGTTTAGACTGGACATCTTCCAGAGAGGCGTCACCCTAAGGCTCAGAGTGAGAGCAAGTTTCCAGGCCAATGATTAGAAACAATTACATCCAAATTTCTCCTTAGGCTGCCTAAACTATGCAACCCCACACATCCCCCTTTTCTTCCAGGACTGGGTTCTCAGGGCTGGTAAAAAGAATTCCACTTGATCTACATTTATACCTACTTACCCAACTCCTCTTACTCTCTTTGTTCAAAGGCAAACTCTTTGAGAGCATTGTAGAGCAAAGTGGAAATAGCTAAACGTAGAACTGCTTTATAAAAGGCCCAGAGAATCAAAAATGTCTTCTAATTATCAAATAAATAAGCAGCAGATGATGTAAACTAATTTAGGGGAAGATTAATTACTTTCCTTCTTACTTTAGTAAAGAGCAGTGTGCTTCAAACTTTACTACAGTACATTGGAATCACTGGTGATAATTTAAAAATTATAGTGCCTAACCCCTCACCTGTCCTGCGTGTGGCCCAGAGACTAATCTTTAAGCTCCTCAAGAAACTTTTAATAGGTGTATAATTAGGGGTACTTCTTTAAAGATTTTTGACTTAATAGTTTCTCTTCAAATCCAAGGGGGAAACCCCTAAAATAACACCTCAGAGTTACTGTGAAGATTGTACAAAGCAGTTTAAGCAAAACAATTACATGATACTCTCTTTGTGGCTTTCTTTGATGCTCTCTGTGATTGTTACTTTCCTTTGCCCCACTGTACTTACCAAGCGCTATTACCATGAGCAATCCTGGAACTCCAAAAGCCAGTGCATAGCAGTCTTCCCCAAAACACTGCACATCTCCTAAAGAAAGTGAGGAGGGGATAACTTTGAATCTTGAACCTTTGCTATTCAAGGTATTCAAGATCAGATTCTTGATGTAGGCATAACCATCCTCTGTTCTTCTGTCACTGAATCCATAATCCTTCTTTTAGGACAGACAAAATGAAGTTCTCACAGATTTCCAAGCTCTTATAAAAGGAGAAGGTGGACTGCAGGAAAGCTGGAACAGATTTTTAGCTGGCTAGAGTACAGCCTTAGAGAGGACCCCATAGGAAACGATCCTAACCTCTCAGCATGGGTGTGATAAATGTAGAAATCAAACTTCCCGCATTGATGGAGAGGTAGAAGACTGAGAAGTATCTAGTTCGTTCCTCTGCCTGAAACAAACAGGATAAATCATTAGTGCAATGTGCTTCCCAGCTCCATTCCTACGTCATATTCAGAGTCAGAGGGAAGTACACACAGAGAGGCAGAATATATATATTTCCTCTATGGTGGGTATTTAATGGCTGTCTGACCCTAGACAAACATTTAGTCATCTTTTAATCTCCTGTATAGACAGCTTTAACATTCTTTTAACCCTTCATATGGGCAAAAATGATCATCTTTAATGCCACTATTGTGTCCTGTACATATCTGTCCCAATAATAATTTATTTGCACTAAAGGTTTCTTTCAGTAAGTCCTCAGTCTTTTGGGGGCAAAAAGCATATCTTACTGATTTCTATAGTCCCTGGTACCCAGCCTAGCAGCTGATATACATTAGAAACTCAGTGGATGTTTATTGACTATATTCATTAAATGGATGACTAAGTGAAATAATAGATTTTGTGGAGTATAATAGGAATAGGACAAGAACATAGGCTAGTGTAATGAGCTGTTGATCAAACAGGACAGTTCAACCAGTGCTTAACAGACATCTGCCAGAAAATATAAAAGGACATTAGCAGGTTTAGAAGTAGCTAGCAGAATCTTGGAGAGGGATTTGTCCGATTACTTGAAATATACTTGTAGGCCAGCTACTCAGTCATACAACTTTCAAGTGAATATGCTGTTGAGAAGTTATTATGTCTTTCTGTGCTTCATTTTAGCGCCTCAGATCCTTTCCTTACAGAGCAGCAAATCAGTCCTTCCCTGTGTTCAATTTACAATTTTATTATTTCTGCTTCTGCTTCCATTTAAACCTATTCCACTAATCTAATTTGTATAGTTCACTGAGCATAGAATCCCACTTGCCAAAGGTTGGTTATTGCTGCAAAGTCAGCAAGTAACGGTGATCTGTGGATCTTGGGATAGATAAATACTATAAAATAGTTCACACAGTCTGTGTGATAAGAGAAATATTTGAAAAAAGAATGCAGAAGGAAAATAGAAAGAGATAGCAGGCTGTGTGTCACAGGGTGGGAAAGAAAGAGGAGGAGGAGGAAGAGGAGGAAGAAGAAGAAAATAGGTTCTAATCAGTAAATTACATCAGTCTTGACAAATGGCTAAATGCCAAGTGACCCCTTTCGATACTGGCTATACATTTTTGGAAATACAGACATGAGAGGAATCTTACATGTTTTTCTTCAAACTGGTCTCCACCAAAAGCTGCTACACACGGTTTGATACCTCCTGTCCCCAGAGCTATTAGACTCAGGCCAATCAATGACAGGATTCTGAAACAGAGGGGTGAGAATGCTAAGGATGCTGACAGTTACACAACTGTATAGAGATGGAGTACAGAGCTGCAGAAGGGGAAGAACATATACAAAGGGGTAAACCTCTTCCATCACATTTCTGTCCTGCAGGCAAATTTCATTTGCCTTCACCCCAAGAAATACTCATGAGCTCTTTACATCTTTGTGATGTTTGAGCCTCTGCTAGAAAATACACATTGCATGGGCACAAAGATTTTGCACCTCGTACTCCTATTTACCCCTTACACACATCAGATGGAAATAGATGCTGAAAGGACTCCAAAGCTAACACCCTGATTCTCAGTCTTATTTTAGTCAAAGAGACACTTCAATAGACAGAGCTTATGAACTCTAATCCTATATAACCATAAAATAAGATGTTAAAATCCATCATAAAAATCCATCACTAACCATAAAATAAGATGTTAAAATCCATTATAATAAATAGAAGCAGTGTCAATGATTTTTATGGGACACCAATAAAGAAGTAGATATTGTTTCAATTAAAATCCCTAATTTATAGAATAAATACATATATAGACACATTATAACATGAAAACATCTGACCTGCCTTTTTAAGAACTGTTATCTTCTCTACTGACTGAATCAAAAGACAGAATCTATTAAATGCTTCTGGCACTACAAACACTGTTGATACCTTAAAAGTAAGGAGGGACAGCCACGGGAATATATGGAACTGTACATAAAGGGAAATATCCAGGCACTAAATAGGACCTGAAAAATACTGAACAATATAAGAAAACACAAATTCTTTTTCTCAATCCCTGCGGAAGTGCAGATTCATGGACGAACAGGAAAGGGAATATGGAGGATGTGAAGGGTTTATTTTTGAGCATATGAAGAGTTTTAATGAAGAGGATACTAACTAGGCAGTCTGCAAATGCTTAATTCATAAAAACAGTTGATCTCAGATAAGAAAATTCAACTGCTCATAAAACTTTTTTTCTTAACCAGCTTGGTAATAAAACAGTAACTGGAAAATAAAGGAGCAATGCTGGTAATGAAGTAGAAAATCTTTGTAATGAATACGATACACACCTGTCTAGTAGAAGAAAAGTGGCTCAATTGATTGCCTGATTTTACTCACGTGTGTGCCATTTTTCCCCCTAGTATTGGAATTGCACCCAAGGACTTTAACACGTGGCCGAGCACATACACCAGGGAGAGATAGATGATTGTCCTGTGGAGAAAGTTTAATCAGTCAGTCAGTCTGTGTATTACTCAGAGACTTGAGTCATATAGACTCAGGATTCAGGTGTTCTCAGTAAACAGAAGGAGAAGGGAGTGGAAGAGGAAACGATTAACTGAGAAATGCAAATAGTAGCAATAATAAATGAAGTAAGTAGACTATGAAAATGGAATATGATTCTTCACCTGTTTACGTGATGTAACATTTTTTTCAAGTTTTCTTCTCTTCTCAAATTACTCCTCCCCTTTCCTGCTCCATGGTATATATTACAGAGATGCAATAAGAACTAGGTGGGTTTCTAGCAAGAGTTGTGATGTTTTAAATTAGTAAAACCAACAGCAGGCAGGATACTTGGACCTGAGGTGTTTTTCTGAAAATATGTCTTTTGCTCTAGAAAGCAAGAGGGATGAAGGATAAACTCCAAGTAAAAAGGGATGGGTAACACAGATGACTTCTTTCTCTAAAAAAGCCCTGGAATAGAGAGAGGGTCATAGGGCTTCTAGGTTCAACCTGGGAAATTTGGACACTTGGGTAAATTGTTAGTGTCACCACAATTTCCTCATGGACAAGTTACCAAAGGTAAGAAAAATTGTTGGTAATAAAAATTATGCAGTGGTGGGAACTCTTCCTGTTAGATTGTTTTTCCAAGGAACCTGAATGGCAGGTAGAAAGTATAAGAGTAAGGAATTTCAATAAGACCATGTATAGAGATATACATACTGAAATATGGTACATTACACATATATACTCCTTATGTTTATATTCCTTACACTAGTGTTGCAATGAGCCTTGGGAATCATATAGTTTACATCTATGATTTCGAAGTATTTTGTACTAATATAAAGAATGGAATAAATTTTGCAGAAAGAGGTTAAAGATGCCAGAAATCTTAAAATGTAGATTTTTTAAATTTTAAATGTCTAATCTTCCTAGATTAGCTTTCAATAGAAGTGACTTCAAAGAGTATATACTGATGGATGCAGGTGGGAATTTGAATGACTAATAGAGATAGTTAGGGGAAGAGGAATGTTTTCCCAAAAGGCCTTGTGATATCTTCTAGAGAAAATTTCTCTTTGCTGAAATAAAAAGAACAAATAGAAAGGGAACAAAAAGAAACTGAAAAAGATCAGCTATTGTGAATCCAGAAGAGATGATCCATGCTGAAAGGATTTATTTCAGAGAGAAACAAACAAATAAAGGAGTCTTAGCTGGAGTGATAACTTCTGTATAGGAAAGTCAGATCTGTATCTAATTGTTGGTCTGAATGAATGAGAGATATGTAAGAGGTTTACATAAAAAATAGGCAAAAGCCAATGAAAGACTCAGAAAATAGTCTAGGTATGCAGGATGTAACAGGAAGTTGATATAAAAAAGGAAACTAAGTGTACTTTTAAACAAAAACTGTAGCTTATAATTTTTTTCCATTCTAGTCTATTTACTACTAAATTCTTAAATCTTAAAAAAACTGCACAGATTTCCACCCCCCAAAAACACACCCAGTTCCAGACCATAATGCACCTTTCTCTAAGGTCTGCACTCTGCTCTCTCTGTGTATGTGCTTCCTTCTTTCTGCCTAATAAACCTTTCAAATGGCTCACACTGTAATTCTTTCCTATGATGTATGTCAGCAAGACTTCAACCTAGCCCATGGGTGGGGCGAGTTAAGGTGCCCATCTCTTCACTGGGGGACATACTCGGACCCCAATGAGTAACATTAAGAAGATACAAAAGAAGTTAGAATGATTTATTCCAGAAGAGAGATGGAGAAATTATAAGAGCTATATTAAAGTGTCTAATTTGCTGGTGAGTAGCAATCTCAACCCTCACTGAGACCAAAATAACACTTGACTTTACTAAATGGAAGAATAAAATTACATTTGAGGGAAAAAAACCCTCTTGACTGAAAAAAATATGAACACATTGAACAAAGTGATAATAGAAAGAAATAGACACTTCATGCTAGCTATCAGTGTTAGACTCCTATATGCTGTTTACAACCTAAGTAAGTTCTTGCTTGAAGGTGAGAGATTAGAAATGTTAACTTTCTGTACGATGAATCTTTGAAACTTCTGGAGATGTAATCTCCTATCTTCCTTACTTGAATTTTCCCAACCATGAGTCGGCAATAGCTGCTCCCAGGATGGGAGTGAAATAACAGAGGCTGCTGAATGCATGATATACAGACGTGGAGGTGTCTTCACTCCAGTGCAGGAAATACAGGAAATACAGGGTCAGCACAGCTAAAATTGAAAAAAAAAAAAAAAAAAAAGGAGGCAAAACAAGACAAATGCATTAAAAGGATGCATGGAGATATATTTGATCTCTGGTCTGTGAAGGTGATTTTGGCCTCCCGCACTCCTGTCAGTGAAGTTACCTAAGGAGTAACTTCTAGGTAGCTGAAGCAGTGCCTGTGAGAAGTATAAGAGTAAATGGAGCTACACTGAACATACAATGTTCCTTCTTTCAGTCTCTTTGCACCCATAGCCTCCTCTAGGCCAATAATGAAATAGCATAATGTGTTCAATACCCTTTCCTCTTCCTTCCTGGTTAAAATATAGTACATAGATCTGAGGAAGAGGTATAAAGACTGGAACTCACATAATAACTTTTCTACTTCACACAGGTTGTGTTCTATCAGACCATTTTGATCTTGGCCAGCGTAAATTACTAAGTGAAATCCCATCAGGCATTTATTGGAGGTCTTGGCCAAAACAAAGGACCAATTTATATTAAGGCAGAAAGAGTGGATAAGGGAACCAAGTGCATTTAAGGAGACCAGGGTGCTACAAATATGGGGTGAGTGTGAGTGGAAAAGACTCTGGGACACAAAGTTACCTTTCATGCCATAGTAGGAAAAACGCTCACAGAATTCATTCACCACAATGAAGGCAATGCTCAATGGATAACTGGAGCCACAGATTTTCTATGCAAGAAAAAGACAATGGTTTAAGCATAAACTGTTTTCCTGTTTCAACCACTAGATTGCTCAAAATTTTATTTTAAATAGCCATGGTAGGTAATATAGAGCAATGGTTTCTACTCTATAAAATAGCTACTATCACACCAGAAGTGCTCACATTGCTGACTTAGAAGCTAACCTGAATATTACTTTGTTCTTCATTTAAGCGGGAACTGCTCAGACATCCTTTGATCCTAGACCCGCTCTTCTTCCCACAACAGCTAAATGAAAAGCCAAGGCTCTGGTTAGGAGAATAATCATGCTTATTGCTAAGAGAAGAATGAAGAACTGGTCTCCAAAGTACCTGATATCAAGAGTATTAGATTCTGGTGTTAGTGTTCTGCTTAGGTTCGAGGTAGGAAGTAACTCCTCTTGTCCCCAACTGCCTTGTTCACCATGTTGGGAGGAATCCTGGCAATATGATGGCCTGCCCTTCAGAGACTGCTGGAGCCAGGCACAGAACTCAGTATCAAAGAGAGAGATTCCTAAAGGTAAGCTGAATAGTCACACTGACTTTGAGCAGATGATCTGAAATCTTATCAAATTAAATGTCCACTCTTTCTACTAAAGATATTCTATAACATTTTCATGATAACCCTACTGGACATTAGAAAAACCATGTTATTTCATGTAGTATATCAGTGAGAATATAAAGGATATCACATTTTATTTCAAATCCCTACTCATTACCATAGCTCAACTAATGTGGGCAGTGGAATGGAGATATCAGTCCTTGAGATTGTAATGTGAAATTTTATGAGTTTTATATTGCCTCTTAGTTCATAAGATATGAAGTATGTTTGTGTGTGTGTATGTGTGTGTGTGTTGAGAGAGAGAGAGAGAGAGAGAGAGAGAGAGAGAGAGAAAGCATCTTTAAATTCTTTGGGAACAGAAGAGATAGAATTAACTAAATAGATATTACAAATATAAGTTAATGCATGATAATAACCTGCTTGCAAACACAGTGGACTTCTTACCTTCCCAGCTCATAGCTTGAGAACTATGCAGTGTACAGTGTAGTTAACATACTGTCACTAACAGCGTAACACTGTCATGTCACCATGCCTCCTTGTATCTCAGTTCTGTTATTATTCCCAGAAAATGAGAGTTAGTAGTTTTTCTTAGTTCATAGCAAGAACTCATCAAATGTAGACTATTACTACTAAAGTCTCTCTATAGGATTTTGATAGAGGGACTGAATGAAATAATAAATTTGGAAATGCTTTAACAAGTATGTAATGTAAAACGTTATGTGCTATTTCTCTTTCCTATCTCCTACTACAAACTGAGAACACTTAGTAACAGAGATTGAACCTATTCTAAAACTCCTGATAGTATCCAGAAGGTTCTGTACACAGGGGGAACGAAAGGCTGTGTAAAAAAGGAACAATCACACACAGTTCTCCGGGCAGAAATGCTTGCCAAATTTCCCTGGATATTCTACTTGCTTTTCTTTCCCTGACAAACTCAGAATATGCAGTGAAATCCACAGCAAAGCCCTGAATCCCAGCTGAGGAACTCTGATTCCCTCTTCCTTCCGCTTCCTCTGCTAAGTAAAACAAACTTCTGTTTAGATTTTGTTTTCAGGTAAATTTGAACTGCATGAGAGAATAATTTTTATACCCA
This sequence comes from Chinchilla lanigera, assembly GCF_000276665.1. Classification (NCBI taxonomy): domain Eukaryota; kingdom Metazoa; phylum Chordata; class Mammalia; order Rodentia; family Chinchillidae; genus Chinchilla; species Chinchilla lanigera. The sequence goes on along the minus strand of NW_004955427.1, from coordinate 21,222,134 downwards.
AATGCAGCTCAGCATGAAGTTCTGGAAGCCAAGGAGGAACGACAAGAAAACAAGGTATTACTGTCAGAAGCAGAACTCAATTGCGGGACTCACCGGAGGTGACTGCTTAGGAGGGCTGGGAGGTCTAGGCGGTACCTCTTCAGTGCAAACAGGTGAAAAAAGAGTCTCCTTGGACTCATTTTTCTGGAAAGGATTCATGGCTGGCTTCTTACTCTCTTTCTCCTCAAGCATTTGGCTTCAGTAGGCAGTTAGGACAGTTGCCAGCCTACAGTGAAAAGGGGGACTGGGAGGAGGAGCGGTGGCGACAGCAACTAGGTTTAACCCTGTGCTGGTCAGTTTTAGTAGCTGCTTACTCAGATCAAACCTGGAGGGTTTAGGAAAAGAAAGGGTGGTGCACAAAAGAATGATTATGTAAAAGGTAAAGCATGAGGAAGTCAAAACAATCTGTCCCAAGTTATGAGATGGGATGAAACAATGCCAGAGAAAAATGGGAATCTTTAAGAAAAATTAACTTTGCAAATGTATATAGGATACTTAAGAATGCAAGATCTTGAGCACAGGCAAAAAAACTCATTTCAGATGTCAATAGCTACTATTTATTGGACACCTGTTTTACAAGGTTAATATATATATGAATTACACACACATTATATGTATTTATAAGCTATATATTTACTTATTCTAACCCTTACTACTATCTCTGTTTTCCAAAAACTAAATGTTCCAAGAGATTAAATAACTAGCCCCAAATCAAATGGCCAGATAGCAGATCTGAAAAGTACAGATTAGTATCAGCAACTAGTTTGGCCATTATTCAGGTATGGAAACTATGTAAGTGGAAATGTAGGAATTTAGGGAAGTTGAAATGCTTTGAAGAGGGAAAGTCATCACAAAACTGAATTTGAAAGACAAGAAAGGTGTTTATTTTGGTTTTCTTCATCATTAAGCTCAGCTAGAAAGATCCTATAAGCAATTTAAAAGGTAGGGCTCAAGAAAAGCGTTGGTGATGTATATTTGAGAAATACTATTTCCCTTTGCTAAAGTCATTCTTTGTGTTTCATTTTCTTTTTTCACTTCATGGTAATTCAATCCATCTTTTCATTTAAAGCAAAATTTAATTTGTGCAAAAATGATCAATGAAGTGATTTTCTGGGTACTGTTGCAAACATTTTCTTAATTTGTAGTGAATGAGGTCCATAATGACCCCAGATTACCATAGTTAGTCCTATCAGAAGAGGAACACGAATAAGCATGATAACCCTAGATGGATTTTATACTGTTATTTTTGCTAAGTCAAAGAGAGAAGACAAGAACAAAATAATGTGTTGTCAATCAAAAGAAAAAGGAGAAGAATGGCCGACATCCACAAAGACGAAACTGTGCAGAGGTCAGGCAACACTAGAATGTATTATTTTATTTGAGAATGCAAGAGAGGACATTGCATGACTCCATCCCTTGCAAAATTCTTACATTATCTATCTGACTACTTTATCAACACATAAAGCCTTTTCTTCCCTAAACTTTAACTCAGATTTTGACCATGTTTTCTCAGCTTCTCTCACCCTCATTTCTTCTCTCTCACCAACCTTTACCCAAAGAATAATCCAGCTTCATTTCTGACCGCAGCATTAATGATTAATCTGTAATTACTCTTCTAGGAAATATTTCCTTTTCTGACTTATTTTGTTTAATGACTCTGAATGCAAAATAAAAAACAGAAGTTGCTAGTCAAGCTAACTAGTAAGACCCAGACGCTTATGTCAGTGGTTTCTCTGGTACTGGCCTTGTACCTCTTGGCACGTGACCTGGCACAGCAGATGGCATAGGACATGTATACAATGCAACATCCATTTGTACTCACAAACACCTCAAATGCCAAACTTCAGAGTATAGACATTGATTTTCTAACCTTCTTTTGTTTATTTGAAATTCTTTTGATTATGGCAATAGAATGACAGTACTCACAGAATCAAATAATATCAGCAATAAAAGGGATCCTAATTTTGTTTTATGTAAACAAACTTTACTGATAAGAATAATTTGAAGTAAAGCCTTTCCCTTGACAGTTCTGATTGAATGTATCTCAGCAGGGATCTAATAACCTGTATTTTTAAAATTAATGTTATGGTACATTTTAGATATATATAATGATCACATTCATTAGAGGAAGTTTATACCTGTACATGATGTTTCTTGATTCTTCTTTTTCCCTGAGCCCTTCTCCTCCCTTCAACCCTTCTTCCCTTCCTTATTATTATTATATGTGCTGCCAAAGCGAGCACTTCCTGTCCTTATTTACCAAAGCTGTTTCCATTTTCTTCCTTCTATTCTTTTTTTTACAGCGTGGACACATATCGTTTCTATACAGTGCAAATATTTTCTTATACTTTGTAAGATTGTGTGTGTGTGTGTGTTATATGAACTGAGAATTAAACCCAGGGCCTTGCGGGTTTATGCAAGGAGTCTACTCCTTGCATTTATACTATGCAAGGAGTTTACAGTCAGGTACATCCCCAACCCTCTTTTCAATATCAGTAATATTCTTTTTTCTCTTTTCCCTTCCTTTCCCTTTCCCCATCCCTTGTTCCTCTTCCCATTTGAATATTTCCTTTTGAATATCCCCAAAATCGGTAACAAAAGGGTGAATAAGTGAATAGAAAAGAGTTCAAATGATGTGAACAGATATTTCACAAAGAGGATATCCAAATAGCCAATAAATCTACAAACAGGTTAGCAGCTATATGGATCGATATAGATTATTTAACTAGTTTTCAATTGATGTATATTCAGATTTCATCTTTTGCTACTATTAATAATACTACAATAATAATATGGCACATAAGTTAAATTTCTTTGTAAGATAAACTTGGAGAAGTGAAACTGGTGAGTCCAAAGTAGATGCTTTTATAAGCTTTGAAACTGCCAATAATTTTCTTGCCCTTTTTCTCTTACGTTAAAATGTTTTATTTTATTAGTACATGTTTGCAATTCAGGCAGTTTACAGTCATCTTGGGGAGTGGTTACAGAGCTTGTTCTTTTATTTATTAATCCCTTTCCCCTTCCTTTTCCCTCCTCCCTCCATCCTCAGGTTCCTCTACTCGCTTTGTATCTGTTAATATTATTTGTCTTAGCTCATGTTATGGCATGTAGTGCTTACATTAATTGGGAATATTAGGTTCCTGTACATGGCACATTTTTATTCCTCTTATTTCCCCTTTCCCTCCTCCTCACCCTTTGCCCTGATTCCCTTGGACCACTTCTCTAATGCTAGAGCTCCATCCTCTGTCCCTTTCTATCCTTTATTATTTTCTTTGTACTTTGTCTCACTCAAATGAGAAATACCATATGGTATTTAAGTTTATATGTCTGGTTTATTTTGCTGAACACTATATTTTCCAGGTGCATCCATTTAACTAAAAATGTCTCAAATGTGTAATTCTTTATAACTGAGTAGTATTCCATTATATATGGGTACCACACTTTCTTTATCCAATTGTCTGTTGATGGGTATACAGGCTGATTTCAGGATTTAGCTATTATGAATTTTGCTTCTATAAACATTGGTCTGCATGTATCACTGCAGCATGGTGACTTAAGCTCTTTGGGAAAGATACCTAGAAGGGAGATAGCTGGGTCATATGAGATTTCTAATTTCAGTTCTTTGGGAAGTCTCCATAGTTATTTTCATATTACTTATACTAGTTTGCATTCCTACCTAGCAGGATAGTTCTTTTCTCAGCACAGCCATGCCAGCATTTGTTATTGTTTGATTTTATAATGATTGCTATTCTTTCCAGAGTAAGATGCAATCTTAGTGTTGTTTTAATTAGCATTTCTTTAATGGGCAGAGATGTTGAATATTTTTCCATATATTTGTTGATCATTTGTATTTCTTCCTCTGTGAAATGTCTTTTCATTTTTCTAGCCCATTTCTTGATAGGGTCTTTAATTTAGGCGGTTTAGTTTTTTTT
>NW_004955427.1:21215607-21217378 GCF_000276665.1 Chinchilla lanigera | reverse complement strand
TGTCAAAATCCAGAAGACAGTAATTATTTGGAGAAATTATCTTCCAACAAATTAGAAAATTTTGAAGAAAGTCTGAAGAACTATATGTGATACCTCTAGGAAAGGAAGAATACAAATTATTATTTGCAGATGACATGATATTCTACATAGATGGCCAAGAAGAATTCCATCATAAAACTCTTAGAATTAACCAACATCAGCAAAGTAGCAGCATACAAGGTCAAAGAAAAATTTGTGTATACCAACAGTGAACAGGATGAGAAGGAAATTATGAAAACAATACCATTTACACCCCACACCCCTAGTGAGCCTGCAGGCACCAGGCTAAACCCCAGACATCTTGAGGAACCCTGGAGAGCCACACCCGCACATCCTAGACCAGCATGTGAGGCAGCCCAGAGACCCAGTCACCTTCTGGGAACTTGATGGCCACTCGCTGTACCCCTAGATCCTCGTGGAAGCTGGGCTGAATCCCGGACATCTTCAGAAACTTGGGTGAGCCGCCTCTGCACCTCCCCCACTAGTGTGTGAGGGTAGGTGGAGTCCCAGACTCAGAAGATCAATACCTACTTTGAAAATCTTTACTTTCATAGAATGGAAAACACAGAGGAAATGGACAGATTTCTAGATACATATGAATTACCAAAGCTGAATGAGGAAGATATAAAAATCCTGAATAACTCAATATCAGCCAAGTGAAGCTGAGAATGTAATTTTTTAAAAAAAGCTTGCCAATGAAGAAAAGCCCAGGTCCTGATGGATTCATAGCTGAATTTTACAAGAAATTTAGAGAAGATTTAAAACACTTCTTCTCAAACTCTTTAATAAAATTGAAAGGGAAGGAATTCTCCCCAACTTATTCCTGGAGGCAAGTATTAGTCTGATACCAAAACCAGAGAAAGACCCAACCAAATAGAGAGCTACAGGCCAATCTCCCTAATGAATATAGACACAAAAATTCTCGATAAAATACTAGCAAACAGAATACAACAAATCATCAAGGAGATTATACACCATGACCAAGCGGGATTCATTCCAGGAATGCTGGGATGGTTCAATATACACAAATCAATTAATGTAATACATCATATCAATAGAGCCAAATAAAAAAATCACATGATCATCTCCACTGATGCAGAAAAAGCCTTCAATGAAGTCCAACACTCAGTCATGTTAAAAACCCTACAGAAAATAGGAATAGATTGTCTTTACCTCAATCTGATTAGAGCCATCTATGACAAACCAATGGCTAACATTATACTAAATGGTCAAAAATTGAAAGCTTTCACTTTAAAACCAGGAACAAGACAAGGATGTCCACTGTCACCACTCCTATTCAATATGGTTCTGGAAATATTAGCCAGAACAATTAGACAAGAGAGAGAAATAAAAGGAATAAGGATAGGAAAGGAAGAAGTGAAATTATCATTTGCAGATGACAAGATATTTTACATGGAAGACCCCCAAAACTCCTCCAAAAGGCTTATAGATTTAATATCCAAATTAAGAAATGTAGCTGGATACAAAGTCAACACTCAAAACTCAATAGCACTTCTGTACAAAAATAACAAAGAGACAGAGACAGAAATTAAAGAAACCATACCTTTCACAACAGCACTTAAAAGGATGAAATACTTAGAAATCAACCTTAAAAAGAAGTAAAAGATTTATATAGTGAAAATTACAGTACTCTGAAAAAAGAGATCAAAGAGAATATCAGAAAATGGAAAGATATTCCTTGCTCATGGATAGGAAGAGCCAACATTGTGAA
>NW_004955427.1:21202015-21214242 GCF_000276665.1 Chinchilla lanigera | reverse complement strand
AAGGGAAAGAAATTGCTCAAAGGGAAGGAACAACTGGGATGAGGGAAAGAAGATAAAAGAAAGAAGGAAGGCAAAAATATAGATAGATTAGATAGATAGATAGATAGATAGATAGATAGATAGATAGATAGATATGTAGAAGAATAGCTGGGATAACTGTACTGCTGATGTCTGATGGTATATTGAAAGGAAGTTAATGCTTAAAATTTTTTATATTCTGACCAATTTTGCATGCTTGCTTCTGGTAACGTGAGCAACTGATGTGAAGACAGCAATATGCAATGGAACAACCATTGGTGAATTCCTACCATTTTGTCTAGTGAAACTCTGTATTATCACTAATGTATTATCTAATAATTATTTTTTAAATTCTCTTTAATGGTTTGAACAATCTTCCATTCTTACATCTGGTAATGTGAGCAATGTAGTTGAAGATAACAATATATAATATAACAACCACTGTTAATTCCTATCATTTTGTTTTGAAACCCTGTATCACTTTTAATGTTCTTGCTTTGTTTTGTTTATGTTTGTGATGTTAGTATGCTACTATTGTTCTTTTTTTTCTTTTACTACTGTCTTTAAAATAAAAATGAATACCACTCACAGTTGCTTCAAGAAAAATGAAATATCTACGAATTAACCTAACCAGGGAAGTGGAAAACCTCTACAAAGAAAACTACAGTACGTGGAAGAAGATTGAAGAGGACATCCAAATATATGGAAAGATGTCCCTTGCTCCTGGATAGACGGAATCAATATTGTCAAAATGGCCATAGTATTAGAGGTCCTGTTCAACCCAGCTGTTCCCCTTCTGGGTATTTTCCCAGAAGAATTAAAAACATCATTCCACAGTGATATATGTGCACCCATATTTATAGCAGCACAATTTGTAATGGCTGAATCTTGGAAACAGCCCAAATGCCCATCAACTGAGGAATGAATAAAAAAGACATAGCAGTTTTACACAGTGGAGTACTACTCCATAAAGAATGGTAAATTTGAGAAATTTATAGGTAAATGGATTCAACTGAGACCATAGTCATAAGTGAAATAAATCAGATTCACATGTGTAAACATCATATTGTCTGCCTAGTGTAAGAAGCTAAAAGAGTAAATAAGATCCAAAATGTACAATAGATATTGTGAAATGGGAAGAAATGGCTCAAAAGGAAAGAGAAACTGGAACAGGGGAAAGGAGAAAAGTAAGAAGGAAAAAGAAAAAAAATATACACACACACAATAATTAAGATAGTTATACTACTAATAGCTATTTGTTCATTGAAAATAAAGGTTTATGCCTATATTGTTTATTCAATTTTTCATGCCAATATCTTATAATCTGAGCAACTATTTTGAAGGTAACAATACACAATGTACTAACCACTGTTACTCTCCTATAATCTTGTTTTGAAATTTTACAGCATTTTTAAAATTTTTCTTTTCTTTAGAATAAAAAAAAAGGCCATACTTCCAAAACTGTTACACAGATTCATTGCAGTCCCAATCAGAATACCAACAGCATACTTTACAAATGTAGAGAAAATAATCCTAAAATTCATATGGAACCAGAAGAGACCTTAAATAGCAGAAGTAATTTTTCGCAATAAGCGCAGAGCAGGTTGTATAGCAATACCTGATTTCAAGAAATACTACAAAGCAATCATGATTAAAAATGGCATGGTACTGGAACAAAAACAGACATGTGGATCAGTGGAATAGAACTGAGGATACAAAATCCTTCTCAGACATATTCAACTATTTGATCTTTGACAAAGGGCCCAAAAGTATATTTGCCCATTTTTCTATTGAGCTGTCTCCTTCTTGCAAATCTGTAAGAACTATTAGTATATTATTGATATTAATGGTCTTCTACCCTCCACATATTTGTTCCTATTGATTTTGTTTATAGACTTTAAAAATTAAATATAACTTAAAAGAAGTGAGGGGAACATGAAGTAAAATGAAAAACATAATTAAAATTACATAACAAAATAAAGTACACACATCTTTTAAAAATTTCATTTAAAAAGAAATAAAGTGAAACAAAATTTCAAAACAAGATAATAGAGCAACAAGGGTTAATACATTGCACATTGTTTTCAAGTACAAGATATATGCATTTAATTTTCCAAACAATATTAGCACAAACTTTTCTTTTCAATGAACTAAGAAAAATTAGTAGTATAAAGATTTTAACTCTTTGTATGTGTGTATATATATTTTTCCCCTTCCTTATTTCCTCCTTTCCCACATCCCAGTTTGTCTCTCCTTTTGAACAGTTTCTTCCCATTTTACAATATCTATTGAAGTACACAAATCTTAAGTGTAAGATCCCATTAATTTTTACTTGTTAACTCACACAACCACCACACAGATAAGATTTTTAAATTTTTTTAACATTTCAGTGATAGAAATCTATCAGCATAGATTTGTTTTGCCTCTTTTGAACTTCATGTAAATGGAATAATACTGTTCATATTGCTTGTATTTGATTTCTATTGCTCAATACTACATATATGAGATTCATCCATGTGGTTGCCTGTAACAAGATTTTCCCAATCATTTTGCAGAATTCACTACATAAATATGCCAGCATTTACGTACCCATTCTTCTGTTGTGGGATACTTAGGTTGTTTTCAGTTTTAGTGTTGACTATTGTTACATGTTATTTTTGCTTCATATTATTAGAGGCAACTAAGTTAGACACAAATTAATACATAGTCAGAGAGAAACTGGGCTCTCAAGGAAGTCTGTAGAAGCTTCTGTCCCAGTGACAGGAGGGCAATGTAGTCTCGGAGGCGCTGCGGAGACCTCCACCCAGGACAGTTCTCCCTCCCGGACCTCTCCCCTCCTGCCCCCAAGTGTCCTTGCTTTCTAGGCCTGTTGTGGGGCGAGGTGAGAGCAGGCTCAGGAAGGGGAAGCACGCCGAGGAGCTGTAGTCTCTGCCAAGATGATAGAAGTACTGACAACAACTGACTCCCAGAAACTGCTACACCAGCTTAACACCCTGTTGGAACAGGAGGCCAGATGTCAGCCAAAGGTCTACTGCTTGAGACTAATTGAATCTGCACATAATAATGGCCTCAGAATGACTGCAAGACTAAGGGATTTTGAAGTAAAAGATCGTCTTAGTCTAACTCAGTTCTTTGGCTTTTATACGGAGACGTTTTTTCTAGCTGTGAATTTACTGGACAGATTCCTGTCTAAAATGAAGGTACAGCCCAAGCACCTTGGGGGTGTTGGACTGAGCTGCTTTTATTTGGCTGTAAAATCAATAGAAGAGGAAAGAAATGTCCCATCAGCAACTGACTTACTCTAAATAAGTCAGTAGAGGTTCACGGTTTCAAATTTGATGAGAATGGAAAAGATTGTATTGGAGAAGGTGTGTTGGAAAGTCAAAGCTACCATTCCTTTCAGTTTCTACAACTCTATTATTCACTCATTCAAGAGAGCTTGCCATTTGAAAGGAAAAATAACCTAAATTTTGAAAGACTAGAAGCTCAGCTTAAGGCATGTCACTGCAGAATCATATTTTCTAAAGCAAAGCCTCCTGTGTTGGCCTTATCTGTCACTGCATTGGAGATCCAAGCACAGAAGTGTGTAGAGTTAACAGAAGGAGTAGAATGTCTTCAGAAACATTCCAAGACAAATGGCAGAGATCTGACTTCCTGGCAAGAGCTTGTATACAAGTGTTTAACTGAATATGCATCAAACAAGTGTTCCAAGCCAAATGTTCAGAAGGTGAAGTGGATTGTTTCCAGGAGTACTTCATGGCAACTGACGCATAGTTACTATAGAATAACTCACCTTCTAACAATCCCTGAAATGGTTCCTTAATTGGTAAATTTGTATGTTTTTCTCTGTATAGAGAAAATTGTATAATTTTCTTCTACAATTGAAGTTCTAAAACAGTATCTTCAAAATAAGTCATCTGGACTTGGAGTAGCAAAAGGGAAAGAATAACATCACCAATCTACTCAGCCCACCAAGGCATTTACTATATATAAGGTACAACACCCTAAGAAAAGGAGTTATCCAATCTCTGATATATATGTTAGTGATTTCTTTAACTTAGCAGCATAGAAAACAACATCCTCTTTAATAACCTGAATTTTTAAAGTAGCCCTGAAGTAGTGGTTTTTTAATTGCACATTTTGCTATACATAGCCCCATGCTCTAGCTCATTTAAAGTTATAACTGGACCAAAGTTTGATTCATATGTGAACTAATTTGAGACTGTTAGCTTTTAAGCAGAATCATTATGAACTCGAATATTATACCTAAAGAAAAAGTACTACAGAGTAGATGATCTGTTGAGTTTCTGAAAACTGCCAATATGTATCAACATACTGCTATAGCAATTGGAATACTGTATATTTATTATTATCATTAGGGTTTTAAACAGTAACTCAGTGAGGCCTAAAGCTTGAACCTATCCAGAATGGATATAACCAATTTTGACATCACGTAGATAAATAAGCATTGAAAAGTAAACCAAAAAACCATAGTATATTCTACCTTTAACTTTTTACAAACCATGTTTTATGGATAACTTCAGTTTTATGAAAAGGCTGATATGTTTCAATATTTTGAAAACATTAGTATTAACTTTGAGTTGGCAGAGGTAACCTAATCAACTACCATTATGTTTGGTACTAAGAAATATACCTTTCAATAAAATTATTGGAATGCAAAAAAAAGGAAGTCCCTAGAAAGAATAAAGACATCAGAATTGTAGCTGGAGGTACATCTGAAAAAGATAAGGCCTCAAGATAAATGCAGGTGCTGGGCATGTGGCTCAGTGGTAGAGCTCTTACCTTGCATGTACAAGGCTCTGGGTTCAATCCCCAGCACCACAAAAAAAAAAATAATATAAAAAAGAAAGATACAATAGCCAGACCTACACCCCTCCCTAAGGGATAAGCAGTAACTTGGAATTATACTGTAATTAGTACCATCTGACCCAGAAAGTCCAGGAAGTCCAGCTAGAAATCAGTTACCCGGGTGGGTGACCAGAACATCCAGAACCATCCCTTCCCCCAAACACCTTTGTTCTTTCCATGTACCCTTCCTACGTGACCCGTTTCCCTAATGGACCACTATTAGCTAAGCAACCATACCTGTAATCCTATTGGTTGATTATAGTTTGACCCATGTTGTACCCCTGCTTCTGACTTTGCTGTATAAATTACCCCTGACAAAGGGCCTCAGTGACAACCCACTTCTGTGACTCCTCTTTTCTCTCAAGAGCTATCTCTCAATATACCTTTCCTACTCTTAACCTCCTTTATTCTGTGGAATATGTTCTTTGATTTCAGGGTACATGAATTTGGCACATCTGATATCTAGCAGGTTGGGAGTTATATTTCTCTTACATCAGCACTTTAGAAGAAGTGAAGCAGTGGGCATTGCTCTGAGCAGTGAACAACCAGCAAGAGGCTGTGTTCTACAATCTTAAAACAAATAAGGCTTTATCCTTTGCTAATGAAGATGTATGTGTAGGGCAGTGCATTCAAATTTCACAATGTGTTCAAGTCTTCCCAGCTTTTATTTTTTATTAGGCCCTTTTGAATTCAGTTTTCTTCTAGTTCCTAGTTCACTACTCCCAGAACCCTTGTCATTTTTTAAGTCCTTAGAATAATGTTGAGGTACTTTGGACCTCAGATTCAGCCTTCAAAAAGCTGTCTCTCTCTTTCTTTCTCTCTCCTTCTCCATCCCTCCTTCCTTCTTCCTCCCTCCCTTTCCTGAGTCATTTTTCCCCCTGAGGTAGGAAACAGAAACTAGAATTTCTCTTCCCCAAGGTAGATCATGGAAACTATAATCTTCCCCTACTTTTCTTAAAGCTGCCCATAAAATTTTCTGACCTACTTTCTCAGATAGTAGGTCATGAAATCCTTATTCCAGAAGGGTTTTTCTTCATATGCATGAGGCAGAAATGCTGAAGAATTTGAACAGACAGACCTTGGTGGGTGTCCTCCTCCATCTCTCAGCAATCATGTGTACACAATGAAGTCTTCATAAAAACCCCAAAGAACAGGATGTAGTGAATTTCCCAATAGCTGAATGTGTGAACATTCCTCGTAGGTGGTATGCCTGGAGAGGGCATGAAAGTTCTGTGCTTCTTCTGCCATACCTTGACCTATGCATCTCTTTAGCTTTCTCCTTTGCAATATCCTTTATAATGAACCAGTAAACATGTTTCTAATGTCTGTAAGCCACTGAAGCAAATTAATCAAATATAAGAGAAGGTTGTGAGAGTCCCAGTTCAGAAGCACAGGTAAAACAACCCAAGGCTTGCGATTAGCATCTGAAGTGGTGGTGAAGCACCCTTGGGGACTGAACACTTAATCTGTGGGATCTGATGCTATCTCTAGGCAGTGCCAGAATTGCCTTGAGTTGGAGGTTACTCAGCCTGGATCTCTATAAAATTGCTTGTTTGCTTACTGGTGGGGAGTAATTGACACCTATTCTGGGATCACAAAAGTTATCCAACAATCAACATGGGACATAAAACCTTTTTCCCAACTCAGTGTCCTAAGCACGTGCACATAGTCTCAGGAGTGGTCAGGAATTCCTGAATCACTTGGGGGCATATCTGGCCTCTTCTGCATAACCTCAGCCTGAAATATAGGGTTGTTCAGCTGGAATCACAACACTAGTATAGCAAGTCTAAGCTCTTGACATTCTCCCTCTGCCCAGCATCCAGGCTGTCATTTCTGTTTTTTGTTTTTTTGTTTTTTTGTACTGGAAATCAAACTCAGGACCTTGTGCTTGCCAGGAAGGCACTTGTTCCTCCGAGCTACATCCTTGATCCAAGGTTGTACTTTCTGTTTAAAATGTTTCTGGAATGAGCATTGCCTACACCTTTAAATTGAGTGAGATTTTCTTCAGGGTACAGAGAAGCAGTCGATTCTCAAAACACTGAAGTTTTCAACCTTTTAAAATTACCTTTAAGGGGCTGGGGATTTAGCTCAGTGGCAAAAGCGCCTGCCTGGCAAGTACAAGGTCGTGAGTTCGGTTCCCGGTACCGGAGAAAAACAAAAAAACCCAAACAAACAAAAAAATAAAATAAAATTACCTTTAAAAAATTGTTTTAAAAATTTTAATTTAAATTACCTTTAAAATAACCTTTAAAAATTTTAAATATTGTGTTCATTCTTAAGTCCTTTTGATTCATCTATTTGTAAGTGGTAATTGCTAAAATAATTAGAATAGTATTAAGTGATGTAATTCCTGAACTCTTGACATGCCTTTTTACCAAACTATGGGAGACACTTCACGAATATACAATTTGTAGATCACACTCACCTCCTTCAACAGATGCAGCATTGTCTTTAGAGTTTTAGAATAATTCCAAGCCCTTTGATTTTTGTTTGCAATCAACTTACTTTTCCTGCTTGTGTCCTTAAAACATCATCATAAGTTTAATCAAACTATTCAGAACAGGTCAAGCTGAAAGGGTATGTGCTCAGAATCATGTTAGGATTATCAACTGTTTCTGGCAGAGAACCTTGACTGTGAGAACTTGTCTAATCCACAGGATCTCCACATTTTTGGGGTAGAGAGGTACATTTTAGCTCTCTACATCTGAAAACACATTAGATGAGGTACAAAAACATGGGGGTTATACTGTATATACCCTTGGGGGATATAAGAAATGATGATGTAGTAAAAATGAAAAACATAGAATGACAAATCCATAAAAACAGTCTTTAAAAGGTTTAATTTACAGAGGAAGAACTGGAGGAAATATGAGCAGTTTGGATAGCAAGAAGTCTGAGAATAAAATGTGTTATGTAGTCAGCATTCCACCTGATCATGTTCCCATTGCTTGTAGAGTTAACTCTAATAAAAGAAATCTCAGCACAACTTTCAGTAAAAACGAATATACTTTGCATTACTATATGAAAATGATTAGCATGTTTTACTAGCTCCTCAATGTATGAACTTGGTTTAGTTAAATAATAAATGACATAGTTGTAGATCTTGGCTAAGTACTAATGAGTAAAACAAATAAAAGGGAAGAGAGATGAACTGAAGGTAGGCTAGAGAAAAAAGCAGAGAGAAAGGAGGAGAGAATAAAGACAAAACATATAAATTTTAAGAACTACATAAATTTCAGTGAGGAGAGGTAAAGTGAACTAAAAATGTTTTCCATAATTTCCAAAACTTGAAGCAACAAGTTTTGGGGAGGTGAGTGGTAGATCCTCACATGGAGCATTATTTAACCTTAAAAAAAATGGGTTAGCAAGCCATGAAAGACATGGAGGAAATGTATGGTAAACAGTAAGTTAAAGAAGCCAGTCTGAAAGGGCTCTATGTTATATGTGTCATTTACTCTTAATTATCAACTTCACTGGATTCACAGATCTCTGGAAAGGTGACTGCGTCAGGGGAGGACTAAACTCATCAGTGGATTAGTCCACTGATGTGCACAGCTGAATGTGCTCTTAGAAAGTGGGGTCACTTGGGCTGTGCCTTGGGAGGGTCTCTCTCTCACTGTCACTCTTCTCTTGTGCTTGCTTCCCAGCTTTCACGGAATGAGAAGCCTGGCTCTGCCCTGCCCTTCTGTCATGACATTTCTGCCTTGGAGTCAGCCAACCGTGGACTGAATGAAAGCTCTCAAACTGTAAGCCAAATCAAACCGTCTCCTTTAAGTTGCAGGTGTCAAGTATTTTGTCCCAGCAACAGGAAAGCTGATTAATACACTAAATGATTTTAGTTATAAGACATTCAGGAAAAGGCAATACTATGGAGATGTAAAAATATTAGCAGCTGTCAGAGGTTAGAAAGAAAAGAGAAATGAACAGGCAGATCACAAATTTCTAGGGCAGTGAAACTATTCTGATGCTACTACAGTGTTGGATATGTGTTATTTCCTATACATATTTTTCAAAACCATAGTATGTACAACATCAAGAATGAATCCTAATGTCAACTATGGACTTCAGATGATGATGCAGGTTCATCAATTATAATAAACATACCACTATTCTGGTGTGAAGCATGCATGGTGGGGTCAGAGGACATAGGGAACTCTCTAAACTTTCTGCTCACTTTTGTTGTGAATCTAAAACTGGTCCAAAATATTTTTGAAAAGAAATTGTACAATATGAAATTCAACTATGATGAAATATTTATCATTTCTTCCAAGTTCAAAAATATTAGTTATCTCAACATTAACTGCTTGTGTTTCTCCTGAAAGCCAAAGAAAATGGCAAAAAAACAATTATTTCATTGAAATAATTATTTAACCTTATCCTAAATTATAGCTTAGTTATGTCAAGAATTAAAGTACTTTTCAACCATAATTTACAGAATATCAGCTAGAAAAGGCTCAGGGATATAATTAAAATGATGGAGATTTATTATACATTAATAGGTTTGATGCTTCACAGTTGGAGACCGCAGTGTGGTAAGATACAGCACTGAACTTTTAGACTCTAAACCACCTCATCTACCACTTGTTAACTAATAATGCCTGAGGTAAGTCACCTACTCTCTGGCTCTTTTCTTACCAATATCACTGTCATAAAAGTTTTTTTAAGATTAAATGAAGACAATATATCACAAGCCTGGCACTCAATAAAAATTTGAAAGTCTCAATCAAATTTAACTTCTTAGGAAAAGAAGAAAGAAGGAGTAAAATATGTACATATATACAAGAATAGCTGGGATAATTGTACTGCTGATGTCTATTGATTTATTGAAAGGAACAGTTAATGCTTAAATTTTTTTCTTGACCAATTTTGCATGCTTATATCTGGTAATCTGAACAACTAATTTGAAGACAACAATATGCAATAGAACAACCACTGGTGAATTCCTACCATCTTGTTTAATGAAGCTCTGCATCATTTCCAATGTTTTTTTTTTACTTTTTTTTTTTTAAATTGTTTGATCAATATTGCATTCTTACATCTGGTAATCCGTGCAACTTCGCTGAAGATAACAATATGTAATATAACAACCATTGTTAATTTCCTTGTTTTGAAATCCTGTATTGTTTTTGTGTTGTTTTGTTTTTGTCTTCAATGTTGTTATTTTGTCATTTTTTCTCTTTAAAATAAAATAAAAAATTTAATTTCTTTTATCAAAAGTTTATTTCCTTCACTTTTAGTAGTTTTTATTTTAACACAAAATAAACACATGCCTTGTAAATGTTATATTTATAGGTCGACATTTCTTCAGTCATCACTATCACTTCCTGAGTCACTCAGCTGCAAATCACTACCTGAAACAAAAAAGAACAAAGCTGTAATTAAAATACACAGATTCTCATAATAACATACGTATAAAACAAGTAACAAAGGGATTCTGTCTAGCTAGCATCTTGTAATTAATAATCAGATTGCTTGTCCAGTAATTTAGTTACATAATTAGTAGATCAATACTATCTGGACAGACAAAAATATATTACTATCAAACTTCAGGATAATTTTAGCATTTATTTTAAGTCTTTTTTACATACTAACAACATTCTTTCTTATATACCATTCACTTATTGCATCAGGAAATGAGAGAATGTTGGGGTTTAGAAGATTGGGCTATTATGTTATTGTTTGTTTTTGAGATAGGGTCTCACTATGTATTCAGGCTGACATTAAACTCACTATACAGCCCAGGCTGGTTTTGAACTTGCAGCAATCCTCTTTCCTGAGCCTCTTGAGTGCTGGAATTACAGGCATGTGCCACCACACCAGCAGGTTCAGGCTATCATTTTGAAAATGGAAACATGTTAAAGTGCAGTCAAAATCATTAATATGTCAAGCATACAAGTATGTTATCATTTATTGCTTTGTACCTCTTCTGTGTGCTGAATCATAGAACTTATCTTTTAGTATATTGTTCATAGTGTTTTGGTTTTAGCATAGTGCCTTCTGGATTTTTCTCTTGTCTTTCTAGATACTATTACATCTTTCTTTTTACCTGAATTTTAGATTATAAACAGTATAACTACCCCATGAATTCTTTTCTAATTACTCATGTTTATATATACTTACGTAAAGTATTCATCAGAAGGCCACTGTTGTCATGAAATCTATTATGACCAGATCTACTATCTATATCAGAAGTCTTGTACTGTGGTATGGCAGACATGGTAGGATGTTCTGAGATACAATTCCCCAGATTAGAAGAAGATCTGCCCGCGTCATCCTCTGATTCACTAGAACTATCCTCACTACTTGATGACGATGAACTTGTGGAATCTGATGAACTATCACAACTACTCATCTGGTCCATTAGGCTAGCTTCTGCCTTTAGTTCTGGAAATAAAAGAGAAATACAGGTACATGAAATACATAATTTTGACTAAAGGTAATAAAATTTGATCACATTAGTTTCTAAGAAATCCTTAATGAAAAATAAAGAAAACCAAATACACTTACACCATCTAAAACATTTTATTTTAAAAGAATTTCTAAATCATTAAGCTACACTTCATTGATGAGACTATAAAATTAAGACATAAGCAGTGTCTAAATTTAAACTCCTCATGTAATTATACCACTGCCCTTAATATACATGTAACTCAAATAATATAGCATGATGTGAACAATTAAAACTGTGAAAATGAAAATTTATTTCAGCAGAAACTGTCTTCCAATTCTTTTCTCTTTCCCTTGCTATACACAATGCAAGTGATACACACAGATGAAATTCATTCTTCCACTAGTTTTACTGGATAACATTTTGATGAAGCATCATTTCAGGTTTCTTCCACTTCCTTAATGAGGATTTAAAATATTCTAAAAATTTTTGAAAAGGCAGTTCCTATTATAACTTTGGTTGTAAGTATTTCTGTAGATAAAAAGACCGATAATGATGATTTTTCTTAGGTTTAGTAAGACACGCAAAATCATAGTTGGAGAGACTTTAGCTACATAATTATTCAAAGTTTTCAAACTATGTAGATATCGAATGGCAAAAGCTTGCTAGCTACTCAGTAGAGTCAAGTCTACAGATTTTCGATCGCTGTTTGTCTTATATGACATGAATGTCAAATAGTTGAACAGAAATTTTTGAGGCAAAAAACCCTGAGCGGAAAAAAAGTAATATACTCAGTTAACGCACTGTCTTAGCATTTAATAACCTTCTTCGCATACTTCTATATTAAGTTAACTGATAATTTCTAGCTTACTCCCTCATTCTCCTAGATACACTTGGCTTTCACCTTATTATTTGACTATGTCTAGTCCACTTACATCCTAAATTCTTTTTT
>NW_004955427.1:21185516-21201830 GCF_000276665.1 Chinchilla lanigera | reverse complement strand
TATATATATATATATCCATATATATATATATTCCCCTTAGGAATATGGTACATGTACACAACACTTCACAACCTCACCCTTTTTATCTCATTTCCCTTTCCTCCCTCCCTTCTCTACCATCTCTCTCACTATTGCCTATTTTCTATCTTTATTTTGCACTTTATTTAAATTTTGGGTTCTCACATTAGAGAAACCATGTGATATTTAAGGCTGAGAGTCTAATTTTACTTAACATTATAAGCTCAAGACACATCCATTTCCCCACAAATGACTCATTTATCTTTCTTCATGGCAGAATAGTACTTCACTGTATATAAGCACCAAATTTTCTTTATTCATTCATCTGTTGATGGACATATAGGTTGCTTCCAAGATTTAGCTATTATGAATTCTGCTGGTATAAACATGGGTAGGTATGTATCACTGTAATATGATATCTTTAACTCATTGTAGAAGTTACCTGGAGGAGAACAAGTGAGTTGAATGAAACTTCTAGCTTTACATTTTTGAAGAATCTACATACTGATTTCTCTAGTGGCTATACAACTCTATATTCCCACCAACAATGAAGAAGCATTTTCTTTCCCCACACCCTCTCCAGGATTTGTTATTTGATTTCTTGAACATAGCAATTTTTTCTGGGGTGACATGTAACCTCAGTGCTGTTTTAATTTGCATTTCTTGAATGGCCAGTGATGTTGAATACTAGTTCACGTATTTATTAACCATTTGTATTTTGTCACCTGAGAAGTGTCTATTAACTTCAGATGCTCATTTTTTGATTGGGTCTTTAAATTTCGTGGGGAGGTCTAAGTTTTTTTAATTCTTTGTATATTCTAAATATTAGTCTTTTGAGGAGTAGTTCCCAAAAAATTTTTCCCATTCTGTAAATTGCCTTTTCACTCTGTTGGTGGTTCCCTTTGCAGTGCTGAAACTTTTTAATTCAATGTGAACCCATTTGTTAATTCTTGGTATTATTTCTTGTGCAACTGGGGCTCTGTTCAGAAGGCCTTGCCTATACCAATGTCTTCAAATGTTTTACTTATTATATCTTAAACTGATTAAGTGTTTTGGATTTAATATTTAAGTCTTTGACCCATTTTTATTTTAGTTTAGTGCATGGTGGGACAGGTGGATCTAGGTTCATACTTCTGCACATGGATAGCCAGTTTTCCCAGCACCATTTGTTAAAGAGGCCATCTTTTCTCTAAAGAAAGCATTTTCCCCTCTTGTCAAAGACAAGGCAGCTGAATGTGCTTGGCACTGTTCCTGCATCCTTTATTCCAAGATGGTGAACCTTTTAGAGACTGAGTGCCCAAACTGCAGCCTAAAACCCACTTATCTCAAAGTGCCAACCCTGCAATTAAACCTGCACAGTTTAGAGAAAACCAACTCATACAACTGTGACATCATTGCAGGGAGGGCTCTGTGTGTATGCTGCAGCATGCATGCCATAGGTTCACCATCACTGCTCTATTCTATCCTACTGATCCATAAGTCTTTTTGCCAAAGCCAGGCGGTTTCACCACTGCAGCTTTGTAGTATAACTTCAAATCTAGGATAGTAATGCCTCCTGCCTTGTGCTATTCACCCAGCTTGCTTTTGCTATTCTAGATCTCTTCTGATTCCATATGGATTTTAGGATTATTTCCTCTAGTTCTATGAGGAGTGCTATTAGAATTTTGGTTGGGATTGTATTAAATCTGCATATCAGTTTTGGAAATTGGCCATTTTGATTACATTGGTTCTACCTGTCAAGGTACACAGGGTATCTTTCCATTTTCTCATATCCTCTCTGCTCTCCCTTTTTCAGGGTATTGTAGTTTTCACTGTAGTATAGTAGAGGTCTTTCACTTCCTTAGTTAGGTTAATTCCTAAGTATTTAATTTTTCTTGAGGTTACTATGAAATGTATGTTTCTCTAATTTCTTTTATGGTGAGTTCATATTGGTGTTCAAGAACACTAATGATTTTTGAGTGTTTACTTTGTATCCTGCTATACTACTGAATTTGCTTATTAATTCAGGAGACTTGGTAGAGTTTCTAGGGTCTTCTGTGTAGAGGATCATGTCATCTGTAAGCAATGTAATTTAATTTCTTCCTTTCCTATCCATATCTTCTTAATTTCTTTCCATTGCCTGATTCCTCTAATGTTTTGAGACCTCTATTGAACAAGATTGGTAATACCAGACATCCTTTTCACGTTTCTGATTTTAGAGGAAAAGCTTTCAATTTATCCCTATTTAATATGGTGGCCATTGGTTTGGCATAGATGGTTTTTATCAGGTTGAGATAAAGATCTTGCATACCTATTTTCTTCAGGGAATTTTAATCATGAATGGATGTTAGATTGTGTCAAAGGCTTATTCTGTGTCTATTGAGATGATTTTGGCCCTTGCTTCTCTTCATATGACACACACACACACACACACACACACACACACACACATATGTTGAACCATTCCTGTATCTGTAGAATGAATCCTACTTGGTCATGATGTATGATCTTTTTGATGATTTGTTGCATTCTGTTTGCCAGTATCTTATTGAAATTTTTTGCATCTATGTTCATTAAAAAAATTGGCCTATAGTTCTCTTTTTGGTTGGGTCTTTTTTTTTTTAATTTTGGAATCAGGATAACGTTTGCTTCATGGAATGACTTTGAGAGAACTGCTTCTCTTTCAATTTTATTAAAGAATTTGAGCAGTATTGATGTTAGTTATTGTGTAAAGTTTTTTTAGAATTTGGCCATGACTCTGTCAGGACCAGGGCTTTTCTTAGTTTGCAGTTTTTTTATTCTTCAATTTCATAAACAGATATTGAATTATTCAGAATATTTGTATCTTTTGGGTTTAGATTTGGAAGCTCACATGTATCTAAGAATCTATCCATGGCTTATGATTTTTCCATTTTATTATAGTACAGGTTCTCAAAGTAGTTACAAATGATACTCTACATTTTGGCAAAAATCCCTATTTCTAGTTACATGGATTTGATGCTTTCTTTCTTGGTAAGCTTGGCTTTGGTTTGTCTGTTATGTTTATTCTTTCAAAAAACCAACTCTTTGATTCATTGATTAGCTGTACTTTTAGTCTCAGTTTCACTAGTTTTTGCTTATTTTCATAATTTTCTTCCTTACCTTTGAATTTGGATTGTTTTTGTTCTTCTAGGACCTTGAAGTGCATTGTTAGATTATATATTTGACCTTGCTCTATTTTTCTGATGTGGGCATTCACAGCTATAAACTTTCCTCTTAGGACTGCTTTCATTGTGTTCCATAGGTTCCAGTATGGCTTTATTGTAGGAACTGTCTAATTTCCTCTCTCATTTAATCTGTGACCCACTGATTATTCAAGATGGTATTATTTAATTTCTATGCATTTGCACAATTTCCGTGGTTTCTTTTGCTATTGATTTCTATTTTCCTCATATTATGATCTGATATATAGATGGGATAATTTTGATGCTTTTGCATTTACTTAAGCATGTTTTATGGGCTACCATGTTGTCTATTTTGGAAAAAGTTCCACGTAGTGCTGAGAATAATGCATATTCTGTTGATGGGTGGAACACTCTGCAGATACCTATTGAATCATTTGTTCAAAGATTTGGTTTAACATTGGTATTTCTTTCTTGATTTTTCATGTAGTTGATCTATTTGTAAAAGTGGGGTACTGAGGGCCCCCATTACAATTGTGTTGGTATTTATCTGATTTTTCATGTCCATAATGTTTGTTCTATGAAGCTGGGCATGGCAGTGTTTGGCACATATATGTTTATAATTGTTATCTCCTCCTTAATTGATATGTAGTGACTTTCTTTGTCTCTTCTGATTAGTTATGGCTTGAAATCTACTTTGTCTGAAAGTAGGATAGTTATTCCTGCTATTTTTACAGGTCCATGCTGCATGGAATACTGTTTTCAATCTTTTGATTTTTAATCTGTCAATTTCTTTTTGAACTAAATGTATTCCTTGAGACACTGCCCCATACCCACTGCCACTACCACCAGGCACCTTGTGTGCCATGAGGGAGAGGACAGAGGGCTCACCCCATCTCTGTCACCACCATTGGATACCATGAGCACCCCACAGGACAGAGGTCCCAACTCCTCCCATTAACACTGGCTGCTTCATGAGCCCTGCATAGGTGAGAAGGGGAGTGCCCAAACTACCAAATCTCTGGCCAGCTCGGCACCTTGGTTCTCAGTATACAGAAGCAGAGATGAAAACCACAACACTGACCTGACTGAGGATGAGACCAATATCCAGAAGGAGAGTTTCACAAAGATCAAGTTAGAGACAGCCTTGGGAGGCAGAATTTTAGAAGGTGAGAGATAGATGGAGTTCTTTTGAGAACTCCTGAGGAGCTCAGGCTCAGGTCAGGAAGATCATGGGGTATGTGTTCTGCCTTGGGAGGCCAGGTGTACTTGTAAAGTTCTGAGGGGTTGACTGAAGGAAAGGGCATTTAGTCCAGTGGTATATTTGAGTTCTTGTACCACTGCCTACATCCAGCAGAAACTACTGGTCTGATTTACAATACATCATTATCTGGGTTGCCTACGTGTCTACACTAGAATCATAGACCTCTTTTCTCTGGATAATGGTGGTTCATGGGGGATTCTTAGGGTTTGTTAGTATCTAGTTTATAAGTTTGACACGTTTGTTCTCACTATGACAGCCAAGGTAGCATAGTTGTTGCTGTTAGTATGTTTCTGTTGGCTTGAACCATTGGTGGTATGTGGATGACTGTCCCATCTGGTGGCTTGTATCATTGGTGGTACAAATGAACTAATCACTTTCATTGGTCTTCAACCGGCAGTTGAAGTTCAAAAGACTGGTGGATTCAAGCCAGTCTTTTGGCTTTCACCATTAATTTGGAAGGAAAGTTTTCAGGATATTTAAGTCAGGGCTGGAAGCTGGTGTCTTTAAAGTGTTGAAATACTTCACACTGAGCCCTCCTGGCCTTTAGGGTTTGTGTTGAGAAGTTTGTTGCAATTCTAATGGGTTATATGTGATTACTGATTTTCTCTAACAATTTTTAAAATTTTGTTCTTGTGATGAACTTCTGTTACTTTATGGTGTGGCTTGGGGTGCTTCTCTTCTGGTCTTTGTTATTTGGGGTTCTATATGCCCCAATTATCTGTATGTTTCTATTTTTCTGCTATTATAGTGTTTTCTTTTTTTTTTTTGGTTTTTCTCCGGTACCGGGAACCGAACTCACGACCTTGCGCTTGCCAGGCAGGCGCTTTTGCCACTGAGCTAAATCCCCAGCCCCTTATAGTGTTTTCTTGAACAGGTTTTTTTTTAATGCCATTTGTGCTGTCTTCTGATTTTTGATATATTACAATAACTCTTAGGCTAGTTTTCCTTGCATTGGTTAACAAGAGTTCAACCAATTTTTCATGTTCTCTCCCTTCTTTTAAGGTGTCTTTGTGTAGTTTGTCTTGAAGACAACTCTGTGTTCTACTTCTAAAATTCTGTCTTCACATTGGTCACTTCTGGTGACCACACTTTAATATAATTTTTAATCTTCTGGATTTCTGCTTGAAACTTTTTAATGGATTCTAATTCTTTACTAACCTGGTCATTCATGTTTTGTATCATTATGTTTAGCTCAGCTATCTTTTCATTAGTATCTCCTATAAGCTCTCATTTTGTTTATCACCTCCATTATCTAATAAATTATATTTTCTGTGAGCCAACTGAGTACCTCATTGATCTGTTTTTAATCTCCTTTTATTATCCTTTCAAATAATTTCACTGTGAGACTTTTTCTTTGTGAAGGCTCTAATGCCAAGAATTTTAAATCCAGAGCGACTCTGGCTATTTCTGGCCTCTGGCCACATGATGTGGTACCTGTGTCCTTTCCAGCCAAGCTCAAACCTCTCATGGTGTCCTTTCTAGTCTGCTCTTTGTGGCTGTCTCACATGGCTGTCTCTCATCCAGTCACTGTGGAAAGGTAACACTGGGAACCCTAAAGTGAAGCCATTCTATGGCTGCTCTGAGTGCTGGGTTTGAACAATACACTCTTCCCCAGAATGGTGCCTCACCAAGCACTTTCTCTAAGGATATGGTGAGCACCTGGACTGGGATCACTCACCAGCTGTTGCCTGTGGAAGCACTCTTGTGGAAGCTGAATCTTGTGCTGTCCCTGCAAAATTACAGCAACCACTGGTCCTCTCCATTGCCTCATTTCTCCCTGGAGCCTCCTGAAGTCCCAGTATTTACTTTATTTCTACATGTTCAGTCTCCCTTTCCCACAAGCTGGGAGCTAGGAGCTGGGGAAAAAGCCCAGACTGTTTCATTCCCTTTTCCACCATGTGTGTTCTGTCTCTTCAGTTTTTCCATAGCTTTTCATTTTCCTGTCATTTTTTCCTGGATCCTAGGGACCTATTTATTTCTCTGTTCTCTCTCTCCTCTCTCTCTCTCTGTCTCTCTTGCTCTCTCTCTCCTTTCCTTTCCTCTTTTCTTATCTTCATCTTTTTTTCCTCTTCCTCCTCCTCTTTTTTTTTCTTCCTGTCTTTGCCTCCCTCCCTCAAATTATTTTTCGGTGCCTGGATGCTGAATCTCAGAGAGGCTGAATTGTTGCTGCTCACCACTTCATCTATTTTTCCAGTTTATACATCCTAAACTCTTTGCACTAGCTGTTTACTTTACTTGGAATATTCCTCATTCAGGTCTTTGTTATTTAATACATACTTTACATACAACAAAATTCAGTTAGATGAATTTTAGTACACATATAGCTCGTGTATCTACCACTGAGATCAAGATCCATCCCTATAAATGTTCTCTTATGCATTTCTCCAGCCAATACCATTTTGATTTCCATTACTAAAGATTTTTGTTTGTCCTTGGACTTCATTTAAGTAGATTCACGTGGCATGTACTTTTTGTATCCAGCTTTTTATTAACAAAATGGCTTTGATACTCATTTAGTTATTGAGTGAATTTGTAGCTCATTCTTCTCTACTATTATGATACTGCATTCTATAAATATACAAGTTGGTTATCCACTTTCTATTTATGGATATTTATTTTTCACAGTTTTTAGCTATTTTTGGTGTGTGTGTGTGTGTGTGTGTGAGAGAGAGAGAGAGAGAGAGAGAGAGAGAGAGAGAGAGAGAGAGAGAGACAGGATCTCCCTATGCAGCTCAGGCGGGCCTCAAACTCACAGTGAACCTCTTGTCTCAGCCTCCCAAGTGCTGGGGTTACAGGAGTGTGCCACCACGCCTGGCCCAGTTTTTAGCTTTTATAAATAGAATTGTTATGAAATTTCTCCCCTGAGTTTTTTTGTGAATACATGCTTGCATTTTTTTTGGGAGAAAGAAATCATTGAGTTTTAAAATAAAAATAACTTTCATTTAATTAAAAACTGTCAGTTTTCAAAGTAGTTTTACACTCCTACTAGTAATATATAAGAGTTACAGATATTCATACCTTCCCCCACCATGGCATATGCACACGTAATACGTTAAGTCACTTGAGCATACAGTGGTATGTGACTATAGTTTTAGTTTTCATTTCTTTGATAAGTCATGATATGAAGCAATATTTCATGTGCTCATTGGCTACTTGGTTATCTTATGTGAAATACCCATTTGAGTATTTTGTTCATTTTCATATTTTTTTATCTTTCTCCTGTTATAAGCATTCTTTAGAGTAAGCTCTTCTAGTTATACGACCTTTTTTAGAATTGTGAATTTTTCCACTAAGTTCCTTCTCATGTGTAGTCTTCTTACTCTATTAAGTGTTTCTGATGAGATTCTAGATCTCTGAAAGCCTAGTTCCTTCTCAGATTAAAATTTAACCTCCTCAAAGAATTCTTTTTTCCCCCAAACTCCATTACCTGCTTTATTTTCTGCAAGACACATTTCTGAAATTCACTTGGATATGTACTTGCTTGTTTATTACTTGTCTTTCCCTATTCTCATTCTGCACTCAAATATAATCAATGTGAAAAGATTACTGTTGTCTTGGTCATGTTGCATACTTTTTTCTATAATATTAGATCTGTTAATATTTACCTTAGAACTTTGTGTGGTATGTAAGATTAAACTCAGGGCCTTCACATTAAGCTACATTCCCAGCCCTTAAATTTTTTTGTTGTTGTTAATTTTGAGACAGGTCTTTCTAAGTCATTAAGTTGTCCAGACAGGGCTCCAACTTGTGATTTTCCCACTTCAGTCTGTACAGTGAGGTAATTACAGATGAGAATTTTTTATTTTAAACTTAAGAGACACTGGGCTACAGCTTTCTTTTTTCTTGTACTGTGTTTATTTAGTTTTAATAGCAGGGTACTACAAGCCTCATAAAATGAGCTTATTAATGTTCTTTCCTGTATTATCTTTCCATTATTGTGACACATACCTGAGGTAATCAGCTTATAAAAGGAAAAGGATTAGTTTGGCTCATGCTTTTAGAGATTTTAGTCCAAGATCAGGCAGACCCATTGCCTTTTTGGCCTCTTGTAGGAAGAAATAAACAGGGAACACACAGCAAATCAAACTCATCACCTCATAATTGGGAAATGAGAGGAAGAGGCAGGGGCTGGTGTCCCCATATCCCCTTTAGGTGCATGCTACCAATGACCAAAACCCGCCTACTACCTTGCCCCCCGTGAAGTTCCCACTACCTCTCAATAGTGTCCTGGGTGGGAGATCAACCTTTAACACATGGGCCTTTGGAGGATACTTATCCCACCACAGCACCTTCTTTTTTACTTTTTGGAAGAGATTATATAAAGTTGGTGGTAATTCTCTTTAAATGTTTGGCAGATTTCACCAGTGAAACCATTTGGGTTTGGCTACTTCTTTTCTGCATGCACTTAATTACTAATTCAACTTCTGTGATATTAATAGACATATTCAGGATGTCTACTTCATTTTGGTTAAGTTTTGGCAGTTTAGCTTTAAATTATCGAATTAATGAGGATTAAATTGTAACATTCCTTTATAATCTTCTTAATGGCTCCCAAATCTCATGACTTTCCTAGTTATAGAAGTACACATTACATTTCTGGTATTAGTGGTTTGTATCTTTTTCTTTTTATCTCTTTCTAGAGGTTTATTAACAGTATAAATTTTTTTGACTTCCTGCCTTTTGCTTCATTGAGTCTCTCTACTGTTTTCAATTTCATTCAGTTTACTTTTTATTTTTATTACTTGCTTCTCTTTCAGGTTGAATTGGCTTTCCTATTTCTAGTTTCCTGAGGTAGGAATTTTCTTTTTATTTCTTTTTTTTTTTTTTTTTTTTTTCTGGTTTTTCTCCGGTACCGGGAACCGAACTCACAACCTTGCACTTGCCAGGCAGGTGCTTTTGCTGCTGAGCTAAGTCCCCAGCCCCTGGAATTTTCTTTTCTAACATAAACATTTAGAACCACAAATATACTCCCTTCCCCTCAGCACTACTTTAGCTGCATCTCATATATGTTTGTATGTATTTAGTATATATATATTAGTTACATGCATTTCTAATTTCCTTTGATTTTTCTTTTTAAACCCATGGATCATTTAGATGTATGCTAATTTCCAAGTGCTTAGATATTTTTCCTGTTGCTTATTAATAATTTTTAGTTTTATTCTATTATGATGAGAGACCACAGCCTGTATGATTTTGGTTTTTATACATGTGTTGCAGTTTCTGTTATAACCCAGAATATGATCTAGCTTCATGAATACTCAAGAGGCACTTGAAAAAAAGGTATATTCTGCTACATCTAGTGTTATTTATATACTATTGGTTTACCGTGTTCCTCAGATTTTCTACATCCTTATTGATTTTTTTGTCTATTAGTATTAATAGTTGCTGAGAGCAGAGGGAGGAATAATTTAAGCCTAACTGTGAACTCTTATACTTCTTTCAGTTGTGTCAGTTTTTGATTCTTGAATTTTCCATTTCTGCTGTTAGATATAAACATATTTGTCTTCATAATAGATTAATCCTTTAATTATTATTAATGTACTCATATGTAGCAATTCTTTTGCTCATAAATCTATTTTCTGACACTTCTTTCTCATACCTTGGGTTTTGGCTGAGAAATCTGATGTGCCATTTCTCTCTTGCTTCTATATCTTACCTTTGCCTTTAGTTTTTAAAAATTTAATTGTGAAACCTCTGGGTGTGAATTTCTTTGGATTTATTGTAGTTAAGATTTGTTCGTTAAGATTTGTTCAGCTTCTTGAATCTATGGGTTTAAGTCATTCATCAGCTTGGGAAGTTTTCAGGCATTACTTCTTTAAGTGCTCTTTCAGCCCTACTCTCCATCTCCTCTAAGACTCTATCTTATTCCTTAAATTTATATTCCAGATAAAACAAAAGTATGAATGTAAAAATTAAGGTATAAAAATACTAGTACAAACTGCTAATATAAATTTGAAAAGATGATTCAACCATCTTAGCAGTTATCAATAGCACGGTGAGGTTGAGAAAATATTTTTTAGATTACAATCTAATGAATATGTTATATACACATATTAAAGTAAATGTTCCATTTTTATACAAAGTTAGAACAAGAAAATTTTATGATTAAATTATGTTACTTACCTCTGCAACTCTGTTTTTCATTGCTTCAAGACAATGCTTTAATTAAGGTTCATGTGACAAAACCACCATATGAGGGAACTTCTACTTGCACTATAAAATTATTGTTGAGCACACTACCATGTACTTTAATGCTTTCTAGAATAGGTTCCACACAATGAATTCCTTTAAGGATTTAATAGGAAGGAAGATTCTGATTTTTTTGGAACCCGTCTTAGATAATATAAAATACTCCTTGTATCTTCATTTTGATGGCCAGGAAGCTCAGAGGTAACTTTAATATTTTAATAAGCAAATTTGCTTCAACTTCCTCTGCAATCTCTTGACTCTGTATCCCAGTGTTTCATTATGGTATCGTGATTCAAAATTATTTTGGAAGCAGTTATAATGTAAAAAGAAAATTTAAGATCTCTTTTAACAACAAGGGTTCTAAGCTGATGATTTCTTTACTGTTTGTATAAGGACTACGAATCCATAAGAGAATGAATACTGTACTGGTACTAGAAGAGGAATTGGACAGCTACATGCTAATTATGAAGGCAAAATATAGTGGCAAATATATTTTTGTGACTGGGATCTCACTGCTGCTACAATTACTATAATATCAACATCCTAACTGTAGCTTAAAAAGTGGAGATTTAAATTTTCTTACTTCCAAAAAAATTGTACATCCCTAGAAATGCCTTTCTGCTGAGAAGTATGCAGAAAATGGGCCTGCAGCTTCTGCTCACTACATCTCACTTTCCCCGTTTTGTTGGTAGCATCTTAAACATCTACAGGCTGGCTATACATAAAGTTTTGACAGGAGGAAGATGTGGAAATTCAATTATGAATAATCACAGCTGCCAAAAAGTAGAAAATTCTAGTTGTAGGCAAGAACACAGTCACATTATGCTGAGAATAATAATAAAAAGATATATTATTTTACACAGGTACAGCCTTACTTACATACTACTTTAAATTGTAACCTACACTCTTGTCACAGAAAAAGCTGTTACAAAAATTTCTGCTTTCATTAAAAACATATGGTTAATTTCACTGTTAATCAAAATAAAATTTTTTTCTTAATATTTCTTAATTATCACTTACAAAGGAGACGTTATATACATTTAGATTTTACCTCTTTCAATATCATCCATTAGAGATGTCGGGGACATCTTGTCTTCAGATGGAGAATGCTTTACAAAATTGGGAGTCCTACTTGAATTTCGCATATGTTGCTGCTGCTGCTGCTGCTGCTGCTGCTGCTGCTGCTGCTGCTGCTGTTCCACATAATGGTGAACTTTACTGCTTCCTTCAACTCTGTAATTAAGAATCTCAAAAATCAAAACAACTATGACAGCAATGTAACAGTTTCAACTCACAAACTTACTAAGTTTGGCCATTTACTGTTTTCATTAGAAATTGTTAAAATGATAGTCAAGAATTAAAACGCTACTTCATTGAACAAGTTTTTGTTTTGTTTTGTTTCGTTTCTGTCAAGTACCTACTATATACATGGCATGCACACAGATCAGGTGACAGGTACAAATCTGAATGAAAACGAAACCATTGTTCAAATGGCGCACATAACACATTCACTAATGACTAAAATAATAGGAAAAGTGCAAGCGTATAACAGGTAAAATGCTTTCTCTAAGTTCTAAATTTATCATTTTTTGTTAAAACTAAAACTCCCACACTCATGATTTTAATTCAAATCCAATTCATAATTTTAAGACAGACATGTTAATAAATGAGATTCATATACTTTTCTTTCAACATCTTTAATATAAGAGTGTATAACAAAATTATGCTTGACCTCTGCCTCTACAATTCTTCTTTCACAAAATATTTAACAGCTCACCTTTTTTTTTTTTTGTCTTTCTACAGGTTTCACCTTGCAGATCAGGTGGGTCTACAAGCCGCTCTATAGCCCAGGCTGGCCTTGAACTCACAGTGACCTTCCTGCCTCAGCCTCTTAAGTGCTGGGATTACAGGTGTACACCACTATGTCCAGCCTTAAGAGCTCACTTTTAATGTTCATTATCAAAAATTCTGGTTTATACATTTTCCTAGTTTCCACACTGTTTCATTTAGTTTTCTTGTTGCATCTATGTTTCAAAAACAGAACCGTAAACATGCCAACACCTGGTGAAAAAGATTTTAATATGTAACCACTGCCTGCAAGAAAATGTACCAGTTTCTGAGTTAATATTGAAGGTATTAACCTCAACCTACTTTTACAACCTTACCTCTAACATCCTTACCACTATAAACATTATCCCCTGCTTTCCAATATTTGTACCCAAGTAAAGAGAAAAATCTCTGCTCTGTTCAAAGAGGTCATACTCATTGGCCTTGAAAAGTTGGATATATTTCTGCCTCCGAACCTCACTTATTTCCTTTAACCCTGTAACCTTTCTGATCAATTTTAACTTTTGTGTGTGTGGTAATTGGAGATTGAACCCAGAGCTTCACATTGAACTGCATTCTTAGCCATTTTTTAATGTTTTATTTTGAAATAGGGTCTCATTAAATCCTAAGTTACCTCTGATGTACATGAACTTGAGATCCTTCTGCCTCAGCCACCCAGCTGAGTTTACAGGTGTGAATCAAAGAAGATGGGGGAAGGACAGATAAAGGGATATTAACAAATATCTTTCTGGGGCTGGAGATTTAGCTCAGCGGCAAAGTGCCTGCCCGGCAAGCACAAGGTCATGAGTTTGATTCCTGGTACCAGGAGAAAAACAAAACAAACAAACCAAAAAACCAAATATCTTTCCAAGCTCCTTCTGTGTGCTGAGGTTGGACTTGGGCTTATTTTTAATAAACACTCAAAGTAGTTTTTATGATCCTAATTAAAATCCTCTAAAGACACATCATCAATCAGGTTTCTCTGAATGTCCTAATCAATTATGACCTCTCCCTTCTCTTAATTCTTAGAGCAATTTTGTACCTACAGCTTTTACACCAAGTGCCCTTATATTGCATGGTAAATAATTCATCACCTACTTCCAAAAAGGATGTGAGATGGTTCTACTTTCTTGTTCATTGGTCCGTTAATCTGATTAAAATGTAGAAGTCTTGAGATTACTGTTTATATAACAAACTCATTTTTACAGTGCCTTACATAATCTAGAAGGAAAACACATTTTTACTAGCTAAGATGAAATTTTTTGGAACATATAAATGGCTCCTTTCAGTTCAATTCTGTGAAAGCCTCTATAATAGAATAAAAGATATACATATGGCATGCATTCAGTAACAAAACAAGCTTTCATACTTCTCAGGGCAACGTGATAAAATCTGGCTAGGGATCTTCAAAAACTTTAAAGTGAAAGACTGAAAGATTTTTTAACATGCAGAAATAACCTTACATAGTAACCCAACTTTAGTGTGATTTCTTTCCTGACATTTCCTTAGACATTTATATGTTAATAAAATAATTTATCTCACTGAATCACCTACCTTGTTTTTTTTACAGTGATGTTGCTGCTCAGTTTTTCTAGTCGACATTCTCCAGTATCATGGTTAATAATCAAAATGCATTCTTTTAAGTATGGTTTCTTTGAACCTTTGAAAACGGTTACTGGCGTAGTTGAACCCTGTTTTAAAAGTTAATTATCGTTACTTGAAATTTATTATAGAAATTCAGGTGGGCTGGGTTTGAGTTCTGGTACTGTATTTCTCAATTCATGTTACACACATCAATTATAAAGTAGTTAACTTCACTGCCTGGTACCCAAGGAGCTTGGTTAAAAACAAACAAAACAAAACAAAACAAACCACAGGTGGTGTAAGAAAAATGTTAAACACTCAAAGCCGCTATTATTGAGGAAAAGGAGGAGATACTCTGAAACAGTAAGATTTGTTTCATTGGTTTATAATGGGCATTGGAATTCAAACTAATATAATGAATATATTTTACAGGTAAGGAAACAGAAGCCTTGAACCACATTTCCCATACTTCCTCTCTTTCCTTACTGTTTCACAAATGTAATTTTATTTTATTTTTATTTTTTTATTTTAAAAATAAAAGGAGGAAAACATAACAGACAGACAACCTTTTACAAAATAGCAAAGGAACGGTACAGACAATACAGAGTGGCAAACAAAGTGGTAGGAAATTAACCATGCTTGTTGTATTACATATTGATATCTTCAAAGTGGTTTCTCATGAAAACAGATAGAGACAGGCAATATTGATCAATCAAGGACTCATTGACAGTTTATTTCACCAAAGAAATAGAAGACAGTAGAACAACTATGTTAACCACAAATGTAATTTTAAAAACCTGGCATTTTCTTAAAATGGTACTGCCTTATGAAGATTAAGAAAAATGAATGTTAACAAGAAACACCTGTTAAACTAAACTGATTAATTTTAGCTTCATTAAAAGTGAG
Source organism: Chinchilla lanigera (assembly GCF_000276665.1). Classification (NCBI taxonomy): domain Eukaryota; kingdom Metazoa; phylum Chordata; class Mammalia; order Rodentia; family Chinchillidae; genus Chinchilla; species Chinchilla lanigera. The sequence goes on along the minus strand of NW_004955427.1, from coordinate 21,186,902 downwards.
AAAAACACACATCATGTGCTTCATAATATATGAGAAAGTACACATCCATTGAGTACTTTTGTAAAAAAAACCTTAAACCTCCAAAGAATCTAATTCCCATCAAACCTCAAAGAATCTATAATGCTCATCAAGCCTTCAGATCTCTACCAGGAATATAAAAATGATATACTATTAATATATATCCCCCCCAAAAAGGAAGGAGATCAGAGATGGGGGAGGAAGGAAAGGAAAGGGATGAAAAAAAAAAAAGGTTTTAGGATGTGTGAGGTATATGGAGCAACCCCACACAAGGAGTGTAAGTATTTATGTACTACACACATGTACTAATTAACTGAAAAAAAGATCTGTAACTACTACTTATAGAAAATATGAGATATACAGAAGCGAGCTAAATAATACTAATTATTACATGTAACTCTAATCCAGTTTCACCAAGAAACCAATGGCTTAAAAAAGAGAAAGGCTTTTCACAAAAGAAAACAGACAGGAATTCAATACCCAAATACAATGCAGGAATCTTATTTGGATTCTAACTAGGATGTTTTAAAGACAAATGTCTTAAAAAGACATTTTTATCAGGTGTGGTAGCACATGTCTGTAATCTCGGCTCTTGGGAGGCTGAAGCAACAGGATTGCTCATGAGTTCAAGCCCAGCCCAGGCTACAAATGAATTCAAGACCAGCCTGATCTGTATAGTGTGAGACTCTGTCTCAAAAAAAAACAAAACAAAAAGACCAAATAAACAAATAAAAAAGACATTTTTGAGACTCTCATGAAAATGTGAATATAGACCAAATAGTATCATTATTTTAGGTGTGATAATAGCATGGTATATAAGTAAAAATAAAAATGTTCTTCTTAGAGAGTCATAAATATTAATACAAGAAATGGCCTAATGTCTGACAATTGCTTTAAAGTATGTTCTAGGTGGGCACAGCAGTGAGAAAATAATTAGTGACTGATACATAGAGATTCTTCTACTTACTACTTCTACTTACTACTACTTCTACCTATGTACACCTCCACCACCTCTAAAACTGAAGTTTTATTATTTCCCTGCTTTATCCCACGTATATGTACTCCTAAACAATATTCTGTGCTTGATTTTGAACTTTATATGTGTATTAAATTTTTAAGCCAGTGGTTATAATTTTATCAGATAAAATATTACAGCAAATTAGAAAAAGATGACTTAAAAGATTAAAGGCATGTCATTAATTAAAGAAATTAATAATTATTAAAGATTTCCTAAATGACCACTAGAGGGAGTATGAGATAAATTTAGTGACAAATTACATGGGCAGGTAGGTTATCAACTTGTGAGAGGTCTGAAGAGAAAATAATGAAAGTGAAAGAAAGGAACAGGTTTGCTTGTTTTTTTTTTTT
>NW_004955427.1:21040076-21185416 GCF_000276665.1 Chinchilla lanigera | reverse complement strand
GTTTTTTAAACTCTATAAGACTAAAGCAATCTTCATGAAATCAAGAATGCACAGCACATAAAATATATCTGGGGTGACTCTAGAAAGGTTAGTTGTAGAACACTCAGTTGAAGCCCTGGAAACTGGAGGGCTAGGGAACACGATCATGACAAAGTAACTGGCTCTGGGGTTGGTAGGTTCATTTTTGGATGTTTTAGTTGAAAATAAGTAAATAGCAACCTAAGGACTCCAAATTATAGTTAATAAGAGATTTATGCAATATGTTTTTCTTAAAGGTGATTATACATAGAAGTAAGGGCTTTACAAATACATAATGAATGTTCAGTTCAAACCACATGAACAATTTCTGGTCATGGGTCACAAGTTCTCATAATTTCTATAATTGTCTTCTATCCTTTAAGCAAGTTTTATAAAATTAAACTTTCTTTCTCATTAAACTCAGCAATATTCCTAATCTTTAATTTTTGCTGATGGGGAAATCTAATCATATTCCCAACACTGAACATCTTCATGTACTTTTAAAAAACTTTCAGTACTCTGGTTCTTAGTACCTGTTGATGACCATCTCTGCTCTAAACTCTGCCCGGCCTTCACTAACCATCACTCTCCTTTCTACTGCTATGCGATCAACTTTTTATTTTTATTTATCTTTATTTTATTTTTTTAAAGAGAAAAAATAAAAATAACAGTAAAACAGTTTCATAACAGGTTAGTAGGAGAGTTACAATAATTAGTGCATTGCGTATTGTCATCTTCGTAATAGTTATTCAGAGTACAAGATATGGGTATGATATCTGGCCCAAACAATATTAGTACAAAACTTTCTCTGAACTAGGAGAAACTAGCTGTATAACTATCTTGTGTATGAATATGTATTTTTTCTTTTTCCCTTCCTTCCTTTCCCCTTCCCTCCACCACAGATCAACTTTTAGATTCAATATGAGTAAGGTTATATGATACCTGTCTTTCTATGCCTGACTTATTTCACCTAATGATCTTTACTTTCACATGTTGCAAATGGCAGGATTTCATTCTTTCTTTAATGAATGAATAGTATTACATTATGTATATGTAGCATATTTTCTTTATCCATTCATTACTTGGTAGACACTGAAGTTTTCTCCAGATCTTCGCTATTATGAATTATGCTGAAATGAACATAGGCTTACATATGTTTCTTCAATATGCTTATTGCCTTTCCTTTGCATATAGCAAGGAGTGATGTTGTTGGATCATATGGTAGTTCTATTTAGAGTTTTTTGTATAATCTCCATGCTGTTTTTGCATAATGCCAACACCAGTTCATATTTCCACCAACAATGCACAAGGATTCCTTTTTCTCCCCAGCCTGGCCAGTATTTATTTTCTCTAGTTCTTTTTTTATAATAGCCATCCTTACTTGAATAAGGTGATACCTCATTGTGGTTTGATTCACATTTCCCTAATGACTAGTGATAATGACCATCTTTTTCATGTGCTTCTTTGGCTATCTGTAGTTCTGCTCTGAGAAGTATCTATTTGGATCTAATCATTATTTTCATCAGATCACTTGGATTTTTGTCTGAAAATCCAAAATCCCTAAGTTTTTTAACACAAACATGACACTACGAGTAGAAAGTTCTATACCCTGAAACTGTATCATACACACAATTATCACAAATGTTATATAAAATTACCTTCAGGTTATTTTATGTGTATAAGGTGTAAATGAGTTAGACTTAGGTCCTAGCCTCAAGATACCTCATTATACATATGCAAATACACCCAGACCCAAACAATTTAGAAATCTAAAACACTTTTGGTCCCTAGCATTTCACATAAGGGGTATAGATTGAATATCCCTTTTCCAAAATGCTTGGGACCAGAAGTGTTTCAGATTTCTGAAGTTTTTGAATTTTGGAATATTTGTTTATGCATAATATTTGGCAACGGGACCCAAATATGAAATGGGAAAATTTCATATTTCATAAATATGAATTTCATTAATCATCCATGTATACTTTATACCTGTAGCCTGAAACACTTCTGGGCCCAAGAATTTTGGAAAAGGGATATTCAATCTATATGCTGAAATCTCTCCAATACCACAAATCTAAATATTTTACTTTTTTGCTTAAAAACTCCTAATGGTTCTTGAATATCCATAAGATAAAATTCAAATTCTACATTATATCACAAAAGATCCTTCACAATCTGATCCCAACCTACTGTCCCAGTTTCTACGCCTGCTAATCATTTTCATTATACTGTGGTTAAGATAAAGTTATTTGTTCTACGAACACCTTGTTCTTTCAGCATTGGAGTCTTTCACATATTGTTCTGGTTAACTACTCCTTGCCTGCCTGCTAAAATCCCACTTGTACCTTAAAGCATCACTTCAGTTATTGTTTGTTTTGTGAAATCCTTTGAGATTCCATGAAGCAGAGTATTTGATTACATTTATATGCTTGTACAGAATTTTGATATTTACTAACTTAAACCGCTAGATTTTTTGTGTCTACATGCTTTAACAAATTAGAACTATAAGGTGAGGGACATGTTATTGTTCTTACTTCAGAGTATAAAATCTGGCTCATAATCAGAATTTAATAAATATTTGTTTGGATCTTCATTTTTTTCAAATCATTTGCTATGGTAGTTCTTAAAATTATTAAATGGATAGAGTGTTTTAACATTGTTTGATCCAAAATAGTTGAAAATATGGATTTTTGCTGTTCTGTGTGTTAATTAACCAACCATTACATCATGAACTATGCAATTTTTTTCATTTATTTCATGTGCAATTTCATTTTTCACTCCAGCAAGAAAGAGATCATTTTAGTCTTAATGTATAGGAATACTTACTTCTATATTTGGCAGAGTTATTGTCACCTGTTCACCTTTGCCAACCTCCAGATGTCCTTCACAGGAAGTGTCAATAGAAGCAGGTTTGAAGTCATCTAAAAATAGATATACATGTTATGTGAAATTATCTTCAGGCTACATGTATAAAGTATACATGAATGACAAATGAATTTCATATTTAGACTTGGGTCCCATCGCCAAGTACTATGCATAAACAAATATTCCAAAATTCAAAAACTTCAGAAATCTGAAACACTTCTGGTCCCAAGCACTTTAGAAAAGGGATATTCAGTCTATATTGGGAAATCCTTCCAAAACCACAAATCTCATTATATTACTTCTTTGCTTAAAAACCTCTAATCGTTCTCCAAAATACATTTTTATAAAATAGAGCATTAACTTGATGTAAAAAATAAGCATATATCAGAGTAGTAAATTGTTTTGAGAAGTCAGCAATTAAAATGCTTTAGAAGAGTTTTCATAGTAAAAATAAAATACAAAGCCAGGCCTGGTGGTTCATGCCTGTCAGGAAACTGAGGAAGGAGGATTCCCATGAGTTCGAGGCCAGCCTGGGCAACATAGTGAGTTTAAAGCCAGCCTGAACTGCAGAGCAAGACCCTGTCTTAAATGAACAAACTAAATAAAATACAGTCCAGTTTATTATTATTTTCTCTTTTTCCTTTTTGTCATACCTGGGATTAAAACCAGGGTCCTTGAACTTAGCTTCATCCCCAGCCCTTTCTAAATTTTTGAAGTTTGAGACAGGATCTGTTACTTGCTCAGGCTGGACTTGAACTTGTGAGTGCTGGAATCACAATCGTGTGCCACCACACGTGAGTCCCAGTTTATTTTCATACACTTAATTCTTTGAAAAATAGAAATAACTGTACTCTAAAACAGTATTCCTCAAACCACATTAAAGTTCTGTTTAAAAATGAACTAGACTAAGATGCTCTATTGTTAAAAGTTAAATAATGCTAGTGTTTGCAAAACTTGCTGAAAAATTAATGTAGGACATTTTTAGCTTTCAGTCTTTTTCTCCTATAATTTCCTTTTTTATAAATTAATTTTAGAAGCAGTGTGAAGAAGAGGGAAGAAGGACCACCAGACTGCCCAAAGCTGTGCTGCTGCATCTCGTGTCCAGCGCCTGGGTTGAGCCACTGTCATCACTATGCTCAAGAGAAAGGCTGAAGGGGATGCTAAAAGTGATACAGCCAAGGTGAAGGACGAACCACAGAGAAGATCTGCAAGGTTGTCTGCTAAAACCAGCTCCTCCAAAGTCAGAGCCCAAGCCTAAAAAGGCCCCTGCAAAGAAGGGAGAGAAGGTCCCCAAAGGTAAAAAGAGAAAAGCTGATGCCAGCAAGGATGGGAAAAACCGAGCAAAAAATGATGATGCCAAAACAGACCAGGCACAAAAAACTGAAAGTGCTGGAGATGCCAAGTGAAGTGTGTACACTTTTGATAACTGTGTACTTCTGTACAGTTTGAAATACTATTACCAAGTTCTATAAAAATGCAGATTTTTGTTGTACTATTTTTTAAGACACGTTATTAGCACACGGAACACTTCATTGTTGTTTTGGGGAGAAGGAGTATATGTGACTAGCACAGTGTCTCCAAAGTTGGATTGATGTGGGGAAAGCACCTTTCCCTTAGTTTTGAGAGGCTTCCCCTTGGCTCCCAGGAGGAGGGAGTCCCTGATGTTGACACATGTGGCCACCTTGGCATAAATGCCTTGTAGTATGGGACAATTCCCAGTTCATTTATGTCCCCCTTTCCTCTGCTATCAGCATAGATTTAACTTCCGTAAGCCCAGAGATCTATTGGGACGTGATTCCCAAAATTGATGGTACCAGTGTGTCAGGCAATCTGGACTTGCCAGTAACATTGAGATGGTGTCCCACAAAAGCAATGATTTCCTTTTCTAGATTGTGGATCTTCAGACTGATAATTCTGCCATATTTATGGTCTGAAAGTCAGGGTCAGCTTGTGGAAAGTTGTTAAACAAATGCTAAGTGTGAAATGTCAACCCTCCCTCTAAACTTTCCCCACTTCAAAGCCTCAAATGGAGACTTCATTGGATTTTATAGTGCTTTCTGATGTTTGGTAGTCCATCCAAGAATGGTGTTCAAAAGTTGTTGTATATTGTTAATGATTATGTGTCCATGTCCTGCCTGAAATACCATGATTGTTTCTGAGAAGTATCTTTAATAAAGCTAGATACAGTTTGGCATGGAAAAGAAATCAATTTTATTGGTTCACTTCAGATAAATATATATAATGATCATATTCATCATAGAGAATTTGTACCTGTACATAATGTATCTTGATTCTTATTTTTTTCCCCAATCCCCTACCCTCCCTTCAACCCCTCTTCCCCTGCTTATTTATAAAAGTTTTGTTTCCATATTTTCTTCTATTCACTTTTTTTTTCTTTTATTTCCTTGCCCTCTCTCTCTCCCCCTTTCCTTGTTCCCTTTCCCATTTTCCATAATTTTCCTAAACCATCTTGGGCAGCTCTACCACTTGTCTGCCATTCTAGCAGAATAAATCCATGCGTACACAAAACGTTCTTAAATTTCCCCAAAATGGTTAATAGGGAAACTGGAGAAAAACTTATCTTTTAACAGTTGGAATTTTTTATGGATAATTATACCACTAAAGGGTACGAAGGCCACTGCGTTCTCTCTTGCATGGTGACCCACCCTTACACTGTAGGGTGTACTTCTTGTCTTACTTTTACTTGGTCCAACTTACTCTGCAAAACCTGTTTCTTTCCTGCCTTTAATAAAACTTTGCTACCATTTAAAAAAATTGTGCAAATTTAACCAAATCTGAATTTGCCACTTCAGAAGAATTTAAAAGAAACTTTAATTTTGAGTTAAATCCTATTTCAAATAATGGTATTGAAACGTATCATCTAGAAAGAATTTAGGGTGCTAAAATGTCACATAGTAAACAAGTTTAAAACTTCTAAGATGTGGAAGCCATTTTAAAAATTCATATCAGTATACATAGTAACTGAGTGACTGATAATTCTGATACACAACTCCTCAGGTTATACTTATTTTTTAAGTTAACACTTTATTAATTTAAGGGAGGGAGAAAGAAGGAGGATGAAGAGGATAGTGAGGAAGGGGAGCTGGAAGGAATGGAGGAAGGGGAGAAGGAGGAAGATGAAAGAGGAAGAAGAGGAAAATAGAACATTACCCACCCCTCAAAAGCCCCTCCCAAGTAATTACCCCTGCCTCAAAGATTTATCTTTATACTAACAGCCCAAAAGGCAAAAGTCTAAATTCAAAATAATGGATCTTCATGGGTCGCATTTAGGGAACTGATGTTGGCAAGGAGAACCTTCCAATACTTATCAAATCATCACTGTCAATAAACAAAGGCTGGCCCTTGCTTCACAGTGACAATTATTATAGCTCACATTTATAGAACACTTCCCACATGTCAGGCATCATTCTTGGTACCTCACGTTTAATTCTTATAATAATTCTATGGAAAAGAAAATGTGTTCCTTCCTTAAAAAGCTAAGTAGAAATGAATATAAAATGCATCAAATTATTCTTAATAACATATTTCATTCTTCATGCTGCTTTAATTCAAAACTGAATATATATATGATGGTTCATCTTGATTATCAACTTGATGATTTAGAGATGTCTAGCACATTACTAAAGCACAGTTCTAGCTGTGTGTGTGGTGTTTCCAGAGATGACTGGCATGTAGACCAGCAGACTGAGGGGGAAGACCTACCCTGACTGTGGGTGGCACCATGTAATAGACTTGCAGCCTGGATGGAATGAAAAGGGAAAGTAGGAAGTCAGTTTGCATTAGAAAGCTCCAATTCTGCTCAAGTACATATCTTTTGCTACTGCTGTGGCTTGTGGATATCATACTCCAGCTTCTTTGGCCTTTAACACAGACTCACACCAGCACTCTCTACGAAGTTCCAAGTCTTCAGTCTTGGACTGGCACAGCATCCTTGAATACTCTTGTTCTGAGGCTTCCAATTCTTGGACTGAGCAGCTGAAGTCTCTGGCATTCTGGTATGTAGATGGCCATTGTGGACTATCCCATTTCTGAGCCTATAAGCCTAGCTAATAAATTCCCTTGCACTAGTCTATAAAATATAATGTATAACTATATATATTTTCTACTGATTCTGTTCTCCTACAAAATCCTAACCAATATAATATGTAATGGTTATCTCTTAAAATCTCAATGTTTATTCCTAGATTTTTAAGAAACAAATATAAACACATAAGCAATATCACTATATTATCTTTCTAACTTTCAGAATGATCCCCTCCCAATCTTGCTGAAGACAAACTAGTGTTCAATCAATTGAAGGCTAAACTACTAGAAAACCTACACTGTGCCCCACCTTTTTTCTGTGATCTTGTACTCGTAGAATTTGAGTCTTATTTCAAAGTTCTTCCTTCCCCAAATTTCTGTATTGTTCAGAACCTCAATTTCTTCTTCTCTCCTGTAGCATTTACTATACTATGCATAAAAACCTAATGTAAACTATGTGATATTACTTCTTTGTGGACATGTCCTGTTGTAGGTTTTTTAAAGCACAGTGCCTCATAATTTACTCCAGAACAGTGTTGTTTGCATACCATCTTTAACTTAATAGCTATCTAAAAGATTTTTGTAATTGACCTGGGTTCATATTGTTTACCATTTTCTAAAACACTTCCAAACTTACTTTCAGTGTATATAAGGTGCTGAATTATGTGTAAAATCCTTGTTTTCTAATTATTTCCTGTGAATCAGATTAATTGCTACTTCAAAACTTCTACCTTCTTTAGAGGAGATGTTGCCATATTTCTTTTGCTCTTTCCTTAGTGGACTTTTGTTTTCAGAGAAGGTACTTATTACTTGACATCTAGAAATTCTATATGATAGCTATGAAAAACACTAGAAATAGCACCTCTCTGACCGCCACTATTTTTGACAGTGACAAAAGGGCAATACTGAAAGATATAACTGTCATTTAACTACAGCTAACTGTTACTTTAAAGGAGAGACCAGTCACATAACACAGGTGGTGACACAGATTTGTGGGTACTGTAATGATCAGATTGAATAATCCCTCTCTTAGGGGGCAACCATAACTCTGCTCTAGTCAGCTACTGCTGAGAGGAGATACAGGCTCAGTGTCACCAAGTTACCTTCTGATTTTTTAGAAAAGCTTTATATAATTTTTATGTACTTGGAATTAATTCAAAATTAAACGACTCTGGGAGCTAAAGAAAACAAACTATGTGAGTCAAACAAAACATCTGTAAAGTCAAAGTCACTTTATATTCTGTTAATTTATAACAATTATTTAGGATTTACAAAATAACTTCTTCCTTTATTACATATTGTCACTCTTGATCTTCACAACAAATATTTGTGTAGAATTTTACCAGTGGAGAACTCCTTCAAAATAATGAAGGCAGTAAATGATGAAGTTGATGGAGACCACTATGAAGCAGCTCTGAGCAGGATTTAAAATTAGTCGATTGGCTTTCTATGTTTACTCATGAGTCTGTCTCAGGCCTAGGCCCCTTGTCTGGAGATGGGCAGTGGATTCATAATAAGTGAACCTCTATGAGTCATTGGCCCCAGCTGAGGCAGGTAGTGGCCTGTGAGACAGTCACACCTCAAAGGACAAGACAAGGGTCACAGCGGAGGACACCTGGATCCAACCCCAATTAACTAGATAGAGACTATATCTGCAGATGTCTCACTCCTTCAGTAAATGTCAACTTGGAGATAAGATAGTTCTCCTATTTAGCATAAATTACTACTTGAAGAAGTCTTTGTACTGACTCTCAAGATCCCACTCAGTTTCCCTGCACTTTCCTAGATATCCCCTTCCTTGTTTGAAAACCAAATAAATATGGGCTGCCGAGAGAAGCTTTTTGTCTTCACCCCCAGAGAATCTCGAATTCTGCTAGAGGGTTTTGATCCTCCTGGAGCCCTAAAATCATACTTCTTGCCTCTTTTATTTAAACCTTCACCATGCACTCATTTGAGAGGTTGTGGGACTGATCAGTCTGAGATATTAAGTCAGGAGTCTAAACCACATACTCTATCCATCATATTATATAACCTCTTTGCCTTATATCCACAGTTCTTAACTTTTGAATGGAGCAGTTTTAGGAAATGAGGGACAGCGATGAATTCCTGTGAAAACCTGATGAAAATTATAGATCAGTTAGAAATCATTTCCATGCAAAATTGCGTATTTGAACATGCATATCAAATACTGCCTAATTTGAAAAGATTTGCAAGCCCCTGCAGCCTATGTAGATACCTACAATACATGAAATTAATTGTAAGATAGAAATATACTCAAAAGATCTATATCTTTACTTACTAAAAGCCCAAATTTATTATCAATAACTCTACCAAAATTAATCTGAATCAATTTGTATCTCTAATTATCCTATTAGGAGTAATACATTTCACTTTTTATTACCTGTTTTATTAAATAATGCTGCCTATTTGCCTTTAAGCAAATTTTAATTATGCAATGTTTGAATTTCAGATAGTTATACTTCTATAATTAAATAATTTGTTGAATAATTTCATATTTATGCTTTGAATATGCTCTAAATATCAAATATAGTCTTTCCTAAATTGTCTACTTTATTTTTTAATGCTTCCTAGGAAACCCTACAACTAATTTTACCTTTTATTCTACCTGAACATATTTATTCTTCTCCAAATTATAGGTTTCTATTATAATTATTTCTTCAACTTTATAATGTAGTTACTTATTATACTGCATGAAGAGTAAAAAATATTTTCTACTTTATATTTAACCCTTTTCTATTAATGTTTAACACTTTTGATTATTTCAGCTGAGCATTATAAAATGTCACAGTGTTAGTCATTTTCCTCACTGCTGAGACACAATACCCAACACCCACATCTTAAAGCAGAAGAGGTTTATTTTGGCTCACAATTTTAGAAGTTTCAGTCTGTGGTGACAGACTTCAAGGCAGAAACAGCATGGTGGAAGGGCTAGGTGGAGGAGTTTTTGTAAATAGGGACGGGAAGACGGGTTGAAGGAAGGATAGGGAAATGGGGAAAAAAAGAAACAAGATATATCATGTACAAGTACAAATTCCCTGTGATGAACGTGATCATTATGTATACCCAAAATGTACCAATAAACTTAATTAATTAAAAAATAAAAGGCTGGGGCTGGGGATTTAGCTCAGCGGCAGAAGCGCCTGCCTGGCAAGCGCAAGGTCGTGAGTTTGGTTCCTGGTACCGGAGAAAAAATAAAAGGCTGGGTGTGGTGGTGCATGCCTGTAATCCCAGCACATGGGAGGCTAAGGCAGGAGGATTGTTGCAAGTTCAAGGCCAGCCTGGGCTACAAAGTGAGCTCAAGGCCAGCTTGAACTGCATAGCAAGACCCTGTCTCAAAGAGCCAAAAAAAAATTTAAAAATAAAAAATAAATAAAAGCCCCCTCTGAACATAAGAGGCTTTGGAGTGACATTCTTGATCTAAATCTAAACAGTCAATAATTTCACAAAAGAATCCATAATTAGCATCAGTTTATTTCCTACAATTTGAACTAATTCAAATAACTCCAAAACCCACTTTCCAAGATACCACACTTGTCAGAGAACCTTAACTTTAAATATAATTTTAATCTTATTTTCCATTAGTGTAATTTCTGGTATCTTCTCACAATGAAACTTTATTACTTGTTAGAGAGTGGGTACACTTAAACAACTATAAAAATATTTCTGTATTCACTGCTCATCATTTTTTGATATCAAAAATTGGTGTCATCAAAAACTTAAGAATTTTACTGTTTATTAACCTTTATTCAGATATAAATTGCAAAGCTAATACTCGACTAAAGCCAAAATTAATCCTAGTGATTCATGTTATTCCAACTCTTCCACCCAGTGAATCATGTGTTGCTAAGCATTTAGTTTATCACTGTTAAAACAACCTGTGCCCTCCCTACCATGGGCCAGACTATCTTTTTGACAGGTCTTATTGCTAAGCTCTGGTATATGCTTTTTAAAAGTTTAAGTAAATTACATTTTCTGGTATTCCTCATACACGCTCTTCAAAACTAACTGTAACTACTACTTATTTTGTACTATATGCCAAATACAATGCTAGATTTTTTATGCTACTTACTTAGCCATACCAAAGTTCAGATATTATTACCATTTTACACATAAGAAAACTGAGCTGGAGAGATTAGCATGTTCCTAAACTCAAATATATATGGAGAGAGGGAGAGAGGGATGGAGAGAAGGAGGGAGAGAGGGAGGGAGAGAGAGAGAGAGAGAGAGAGAGAGAGAGAGAGAGAGAGAGAGAGAGAGAGAGATCACAATCAGGTGTGTTTGAAGCCTTAGCACTTTAGATAGTCAAAACTACTCCAGTACATAAAGACAAAATACAACTTCTCTCAAATTACATTGGTCCAAGTGCTTGTTATAAATTAAGACTCGCCTACCTATATAAATGTCAGAATGTCTATTTTACACTTTTCATTCCTTACTTTGAGTTCTTAAGAGTGAGGACCACAACAGAAATTATCACATTGGAAATGTCCTCAAAGATAATGATAGGTTTTATTTTTAAAAATATAAAATGATTCTGTGCCATTAATATGCCTGTTTGACCACAACAGAAAGACCTAAAAACCTTTCTAAAGTCTTCCATAGTACTGTGTATTCAAATATCTAGGTTTATTATTGCTTACTATTTTGAAATTTATTATTCAAACATCTAGGTGTATTTATTGTGGTTATTACCGTTGTTGTTTTAGCTTATTGTCATTCTTCAACTCTATCAACTGACTTTGACTGAGGATGATTCTCACAAATGAAAGACTTGTAAGTACCTTCAAGGTACTTTTCAAAGGCTACATTTTATTCAGTTAATTTGAGAATTATGCCCTTAAGAAGAGTATGTATATACAAATTCTATAAAAATATATTCTTGAGCAAATTTTTATAATGTTAAACCCTGTAACTTGAAAAATTAATACTAAAATTTCTATGTACCTGAGCAAGAAGAGGAAAAGAAAGAACACACCAGCTGAGCAAAGGGCAAGGGAACCATATCTTCCTTTTGGAGAAGGGAACTAGTGAAATGAGAAAGTCAGAGCCACCACAGCACTAGTTGCCTCACTGTGGGAACCTTTGGATGACAGAGTATGGTCACGCAAAGAAGAATAAAATGGGATACTGTTGACATCTGTTGGCAAATATCTTACCCATATAGTCTACCAAACAGATATTAATTTTGCTTAATAAAACCCCTTTATAAAGTATAAATGTATGCTTGGAGGATTCAAACCATTGGTTCTTCCTACTTTTATATTAGATTGGAGTCTCTGATTTTTAACTGAATGTTTTGATTGAACTATGGAACATGTCAGAGCATAAATCATAAACGTCCCTGCACAACCTGACAAAATGAGCAAGGTGGAAGTATGGGACAGGAGAAGGGGTCTGGGCTGGAGAAAGGAAGTGAAAAAATACCTACTTTATAATTTTGCCACAGAAAAATAAGAGGCTATGTTTCAGTGATCTCAAAGTTTCCTTCCTGCCTAGAATTGTACCAGGGCTGTTATGCAAAAAATGAATGTTTTACATAGAAAATAATGTGCATGCTATTATTTTTCTTCCCGGAATCTGTCATTCAACTGCTAAATCAAGAGCTCTTTTTTAGTCTATTTTTCAACAATATATAAAAGAAAAAATGGAGTATTTCACTTTCAAATGCTCCCTACTCATCCAGAGTGGCAATCTATCATCTCTTTTCTCCCTTTTTCTCCACCTTCAAATAAATCATCTTCTTAGTTTAAAAAAGAAAATAATTAATTAAAACTAGTTCCAAAAAAAACTAGTTCCAGAAAACATAAGAAAATCAAAGACAGAAACTACATGTAAGTAAAATCTTCTACATAAGTAAATTAATAACACATCTACCAATATGTAATTTGGTAATCAGTATTTGACAGTTGACAGTGAAATCTGGGGTCCAAACGTGATAGATAATTGGGATGGTTGAGAAGCTCTCCTCAAGAACACTCTAAATAAAAACCCTCATCATCACAAGAGAGAAAGAGTGAAGAAAGAGAATACTGTCCCACCAGCCTGCATTCGGTCCTCTGCTCCATTCGTCACGTCATTTTCCCTTCCACCTGCGCATCCTCCACTTGTCATCTTACCTCCTATCAACCCTGCAGGTCCCCGCACGTTCCCTTCCCGTCTGTGGGTCCCACTCAGGATTTACCCACACCTGTTGCACGTCAGCTCCTATCACGGACCCCTAGGACTTCAGACAGGACAGCGGATCACCTGCCCCGACCCCATGTGAAGAAGAGCAAGGGCGGCTGGAGAAGAACTCTTCAACCCATCCCTGGAGGCCCCCCCCCCCGTTAGGTCCCTGGCGCAGTCCTCACTCACAGCGCACAGTGTGGAAGGCGTAGCGCGGATGCTTCTCAAAACTCTCGCCTAACTTGAGAACTCGCTCGCGACGGCCCAAGTGCGCAAGTCCTGCTGGTCCATTCATCACTCTCCTCGGGCTCCGACTTTGCCTCTCGCTATCATCTGCCACCTCAGCCCCAAACAGCTGTGTTTGTGGCCGGCCGCCAGCACTGCCACCACAGACCCCGCCCCGTTCCGGACGCGCGCGTCCCGATTGGCTGGCTGGCGAAGGGCGCTCCGCCCCTTGCCCCGGAGGCTGCTGGTCCCGCCCCTCGGCCCCTTCCCGCGTAGTGACGCACGCTGCCTCACAAACGCCTGCTCGTTTAGCTTCTCGGTGGGAGCAGGGTCGTTTGTGGGGAGGCGGGGAAAGTGAATCCAGGATTAGGTGAACTGAGGTAGCGACTGCGGACGGGGGGCGGTATAATTCTGGAAGGCCCGTACGTCAGGCTCCTGGGCCGAGTGAACCGCCTGTGTGACCTAAGGGGAGAATTGGCTGCTCCACGGCCTTTCTGTGGAGATCTGGCGTAGAAACTGAGGCCCGAGGGGGAGCAGTGTTTTGGGGCACAAGGCCTGGTAGGGCCAAAGCCGGGTCTGGAATCCGGAGTAAGGGAGCCCGCGGGCCCAGGGCCTCGGCTCCAGGAGCTGCCTGGAAGCGACGCCGTTACCCTGGCAATCGTTTTCCGACCCTGACCCTTAAGTAGCAGAGGAAGTTCTCAGTGCTGTTAGGACTGGAGGAGAGGAGAAAAGAGGATTTGAAGTTAAGAACTGCGGAGGACTGGGATCAGCTGTAACTGGGTAGTGTTGAATTTCTTTCTTTATTTTCATCAGAGTGATTCGTGGAAGCAGTGAAGAGCCCGGCCAGGAATAGGTGATTCCTAAAGGATCAAGGCTGAGGCTGGAACTGGTGTTCTGGCAACAGGGTAATACCATTGATAATGATCAGTAATGGTCTTTCATTGTCAGTGTTCCTGAATATGTTGTGCGGATGGCAGAAGCATTGTATTAGAGGAGAAACACCCGAGAAAGGTTTACAAATGGTTGTAAGGTTAGATAGTCATTTTTCAGGGTAATTATGTAATCAAATTATATGCCTTTACTTAACAGTTTTCTCTCTTAGGTGATTTTGTCAGTTTATTGTTCCAGGTAGGTAAGTGCATCTGTCTCCCTCAAACCATTTTTTATAACTTCCACTCTTCTAAGGTATACTGTTTCTTAGAGAAGGTAAGCATTCAGCTTCTGGAGCCTAAAGCTATCGTTAGTGGCTACTTTCTCTTATAGAAGTGTTTATAGATAACAAAATTGGTTCAGAGAACCAGAGTCTTTTGATTGTATGGTCTAAATTCTTACCTATGTCATCCATCAAGCACTTAATATGTATTTTATATACTTAAGAATTTTATGCATATTTATTCATGTGTGTATATGTGTACTCAAAACATACTTTTTTTTCCCAGCCAAAGCATTAGCAGGGAATACGTTCTGTAGCAAGTTCAAGGCTGGCTTGACTATATAGTAAAACCTTGTTTTAAGAAAAAACAAAAGACAAAAACAACAGAACCCTTGTGAAATCCACATTCTAGATGCTAGCCAGGGATCAACCTTAACAGACCTCTAGAAGAATAGCAGCCTCAGGTCTCTCATATTAGTCCCTTTTTGCACACTCAGTTTCTCCTGTATGAAGTCTGTCCTAGAGTTGTGCAGATTAGAGAGTGGCTGTAGCTCAGCACAGTTCCTGACTCTCAGTACATAATAACTGTACTATAACTAGTACATGTAGCTAGAGGGATCTGGAATTCTTGTAGAGTTGCACTTGGTTAAAAAAGGAGGTTTCCCAGTAAGGAAAACACACAAACAAACAAAATCTACCCTTCTCAAACAAGGCAAGAAGAGCTAAGTTTTCATCTATATTGATGTTACATTTCAAGAGTTATTTAGGAAAGGAACATTTGAGGGCTTTTTGATGTTTATTTTCTAATTCTATTAAAATACAGGTAATTAAGAAATGAAGCCAACAGATACAGACTCAAGGATCTTATCTCTAGCTGCTGAAGTTGCCAAAAGTCCTGAGCAGAATGTGCCTGTTATTTTGTTGAAGTTAAAAGGTAAGAAAATAATTTTCTGATTAAGTAACACTAGAAGTTAAAAACAGTTCTATCCTTGATAATCTTAACATTTGTTTCTGATTTGTTTAAAGGAATCTTAACAGTGTGACATAGCAGTTTTTCCTTTTGAATATAGTTTTGTGATTGTCCCATATGTAAAAATCAAGTAGTTCTTGAATGAATTAAGCAATAATAAGTATATCTTATTTTCTTTTGCCTTAGAAATAATAAACAGCACACCACTAGGAAGCTCAGAGTTGAAGAAAATCAAACAAGATATATATTGTTATGACCTCATTCAGTATTGTCTCTTGGTCCTCAGGCAAGATTGTTCTCGAATCCAGGGTGGTTGGGCTACCATTTCCCAGCTTACACAAATAGTAAGGTAAAATGAAGCCTGTTCTTGAAGAATTTATATTTGGTTCTAAATTTCAACATTTTCTGCTTTTTTGTTCATCTTCCTAACAATAATTTGAACTTCCTATGATAGACTGTGATTGTACTTTTCTTTTATACCACAGAATCGGCCCCCCCCAAAAAATATAAACACTTCAGGGAAAAAAATTGTATAAATAGTTTAATACTAAATTTATTGAGACATCATGAGATTAAACACACATTACCTTTGCTTTCTACAAGTGCATGAGTTGCTCAAAGTGTTGGCATTCACTTCCAGACATTTATTAGTACAGCCTGGGTAACCTTGGTCATTGAGATTGCTGCACATACATACGTTTTCAATTTATTCTCCAAGAGCTGGCAGTGTTGTGGGTTTTCTGTGATATACCACATCCTTTAGGGCCTCCCATGTGAGGGTAACACCACCTATTGAAAAAACATCATACTATTTTTCTTTCCTGAAGAGTGTATACACTGTTTTTGGCAGACTCTGTATTGTTATGTCTATGTACTGTTACTGTTGGTAACTCTTATGTGCAATTGTCTAAAAATTCCCTCTGTAAGTTTTTTGAAGATGGTGATTATTTCTTTTACTCACCACTGAATCCAAAGTGGCTGATACACTTTTTATTATCTCAGGAATATTTGAAGAAATACAGAAATTAACGCACTGGCTCTTGAGAAATGTACAGTAGAGAGCGGGTAACAATTACTGTAAATATATGTATGACACAAGTAAAATAGGTGCTAAACTTCATCTTGATTAGCTGTCAATTATGTTCATTAGATAACACAAATCCTGTCAATAAAATTTTAAAACAGCATTTATTTTCCTATTGCCATGCTAAAAATTGAAAGAACAAAGTCATTTTTCAAAAGATAGCAATAAAATAAACTAGATGGTCTCAGTGCCTAAGCTTCCTGATCAAGTAACTGAAATTGTGCATTTATTAACTATGTCCTAGCCTGTTTTCTTTTCTTACTTTAACAAGCCATTTGATTTTAATGTACCATCCCCACTGAAAGGGTCTTGTCATATTTACATTGTCTTGCTCCTAACTTTATAAACTGTTTACTCCTACCTACTTTATTACTAGATAAAATCCAAATTAAAACTATACAGTTACAAAGAACTGCTAACAAATATACAATACATAATACTCTTTTTAAACTTTTAATACTTTTTAAACTTTATTTTTCAAGATTAATGATTTCCTTAAGTAAATAAAGCCTTACTTTTTTGATTTGATTATATACACTGGCTCATGACAATATTGATATTTGTACTTAATATTCTCTATAGAAATAGATATTCTTAAGTAATTAATTTTAAGAACCAAAGAGAAAATAAAAGTTGATACATGTAAACATCAGCCAGTTTGGTTTTTAGTATGTTTAATGTGGAGCTGTTACTGCTTATCAGTGTCTGCACACTACTGAAATGGCTCAAACGCCAGTACTTACTCATTAGACTACAACCCATTCTGAGGCTGGAGCTCTTTTTGGTATTATTCTACTATGCAAATACTTTTTATTATTGAGACTTCTGAATATATTCAACTCATAACCAGGGAATAGCTTTTTTGTGTGCAATTTCAATATGTTTTTCTCTAAGTGACTTTTCTTTTTTAATGTATATTCTAAAGGGATCTTTCAGGAATTAAGTTTTTGCCATTTTCCTTTCTGATATAAACAATATACAGGTAGGTCATTTTCAGATCTTAGGAAAGAAGTAGAATTGGGAAGTAGAATTGGTATAAAGTTACAGTAGAATGTTTGATTTCTTTATCTGTCTCTTGACTGTTATTCCTGCTCTGGGTTCAAAGAAATGATATTCATGAATTAAAAAGTTGAAATATTCTGTGGCTTTTAGAATAATTATATTCAATTGACTGAAAACTTGACTCATTTCTGTTTATTTTTGAGCCAAATGACTTTCATTTCCCAAAGGGCTGATATATTGGTTTTTAAAATATGTGCGTCCTGAACCTACAAGGTCTACAACACGGTTTACTTTTCTAGAAAGTTGTTGGTTTGATTTTCCAACAAGTTTTTTTTACTGGCTTGGCAACAGAAGATGGATGCTAAAGGTACTCATTAAGGTACCATACCTATATAAATTTAATATTCAGTTGAAATTTATGATTAACACAAACTTGTGCTCTTGTTTTAGCCATTGTTGTGTGGGCTTAGAACCAGGAGAAGATGCAGAGGAATTTTACAAGGAATTACTTCCACTTGCTGCAGAAAATTTTCTAGTTTTGGGGAAAAGATTGCAAGCATGTTTTCTCAATACAGCTAAGGTATGTGTTTATTTAATGTTTTATGTTTTATAGCCAATCATTTAAATTCTTGAGATGGTGTCCCATGTTATTTTTCATGTGTGCAATATTTGACCTAAAGTACAATTAGAGAAGTAAATTTAAACATTTTTAAAATTACAGCAAAAAAGTCTCTACATTTGAAAAATTTTAAATGCTGGCTGAAGCATGCTGTATAACTTTTTGAAGAATTATCCATACTAAATTTTGGGCATAACCCATAGGTATGTATGTCCATAACATCTTCCTGACACACTTTCTCCTTAAATTATATTGTCATTCCCTTCTACACGTAGAGGAAAATTTGTTTTCTAATCTTAGGACTTTTCTTATTGGCTCCAGTGGTGAAGAAGAATAAAGGTATTTTTTCAATTTGATTTTTCAAATCTCTTCTCTAATCAACATATTTCATTTTAAATGTTGGCCTGTTCAAGTATTTCATGGGTGGACTGTGCTAGATACTCTATATACTCTTTTTGACATTTAAGTTTAGAAATGTGTTGCTTAATTTTTAAATATTTGAAGATTTTCTAGATACTTTATTGTTATCAAGTTCCAATTTAATTTTATTGTGGTCAGATAACATCCTCTAAATCATTTAAATCTTGTGTATTTTTTTTAAGGCTCATTTTATGCCACTCAATATTTCATCTTGGTTTATTTTTCCTTTCTGCATTTTAAAGATTTTGCTCTATCATCTTGTATGTATTGTTTCTATTATAAATTCAGCTTTCATTCCTATTGTCAGCCTTTATTCTTACTATCTATTTATGTATCTTTTTAGCTCTCACTGCCTTTAAGACACTTCTGTTTTCTTTGGTTTGCAGCAATTTTTCTTTGATGAACCGTGGTGTGGATTTCTTTATACTTATCTCACTTGGGGTTTTCTCAGCTTCATTTATCTGAGTCAGTGTATTTATTCACATTAAGAATATTTTCAGCTATGGTACTGAATTTGGTTATTAAATCTAGAAGTCTTTAGTTGGAGTTTTTGGGATCTTCTAAGTAGAGTATCATGTCATCCACAATAACAATAATTTAACTTCTTCTTTCCTATCCTTGTCCCTTGTATTTCTTTCTCTTGTCTAATTGCTCTGGCTGCTTCTAGAACTGTATTGAATAACAGTGGTGACAGTGGACATCCTTGTCTTGCTTTTGATTTTAGGGTGAAAGCTTTTTAGTTTGATGTTGACTGTTTATTTATCATAGATGGCTTTTATCAGGTTGAGATAAAGAACATCTATTCCAATTTTGTGTAGAGTTTTTTTTTTATCATGAATGGGTGTTGGACTTTGTCAGATACTTTTTCCACATCTATTAAGATGATCCTATGGTTTTTGTCCTTGGCTCTGTTAATATGGTGTATTACATTTATTGATTTGCATATGTTGAACCATCCCCTTATCCTTCAGATGAATCCTACTTGGTCGTGGTATGTAATCTTCATGATGATTTGCTGCATTGTGTTTGCCAGTATCTTAGTGAGGAGTTTTACATCTATGTTCACTAAAGAGATCAACCTGTATTCCCTTTTTTGGTTGGATCTGTCTATGGTTTTGGTATCAGGGTAATGCTTGCTTCCAGGAATGAATCCAGAAGTATTGCTTCCCTTTCAATTTCATTAAAGAGTTTGAGAAGTAGCTTCAGTGAGTCTTCTAAATTTCTTGGCGCTGGGGATTTAACTCAGTGGCACAGTACCTGCCTGGCAAGCGCAAGGTCGTGCGTTTGATTCCTGGTACTGGAAAAAAATAAAAAACAAATAAAAAACCCAACACAGTAAATTTCTTGTACAATTCATCCGTGGATCCATCAGGTCCAGGGCTTTTTTTGCAACCACTGTAGAAATCAGTGTGGAGATTCCTCAAAAAACTAAGACTAGAGGTTTCATTTGACCCAGCTATTCCCCTTCTTGATCTCTTCCTAAAAGAATTAAAAGCATAATACCACAGAGATATATGTACACTTATGTTTATAGCAGCACAGTTTGTAATAGCTAAATCTTGGAAACAGCCCAAATGCCCATCAACCTATAAATGGATAAAGAAGACGAGGGTTTTTTTATACAATGGAGTATTACCCAACCATAAAGAAGTTGAGACATTTCTAGGCAAATGGATGTACCTTGAAACCATACTCTTAAGTAAATAAATCAGACACACATGTGTAAATACCTTTTTTTTTCTGGTGTGAGAAACTAAATGTGTAAGTAAGGACCAAAATATATAATAGATATTGCAAAATAGGAAGAAAATGTTCAAATGGGAAGGGGAACTAAGAAGGGGGAGGAGGAAAGGAAGGGAAAAGAAAAGAAAAAAACAAAGTAAGGAGGAGAAGAGAGGTTGAAAGGAAGGTAGGGGAATGGGGGAAAAAAGAATCAAGACATATCATGAACAGGTACAAATTCCCTATGATGAATGTGACAATTATGCATACCTAAAATGTACCAATAAACTTAATTAATTTTTAAAAAGAATATTTTCAGCCACTGTTTCTTCAAATACTTTTTCCTGCCGTGTTCTTTCTGCTTTCCATCTAAGACTTTAGGTTGTTGAGGCTCTATTTATCTTATTACTGTTTACTTCAGTTTATGTAACTTCTGTTGGTCTGTCTTCAAGGTACTAACCCTTTCTTGTGCTTTGTCTTATCTTTCTGAAACCTCATCTAGTGAATTTTTTGTTACATGTATTTTATTAGCTGTATGATTTCTATTTACTTTTCTTTTAGTGTTTTCATAATTGTGAAATTCTGTTTCTTTTTATTTCCCAATTTTGCATATTTTTGTAATACACAGTAAATGTATTCATTGTGGGGCAATTGGTACATATTATATCCTGATCCTTTTTATTTCTCCTTACCCTCCTCTTCCATCTCCCTCTTTTTTAGATCTTCATCCCATCCTTTTAAAGAATCAACTCTGATTCATTGACGCTTTGTATTCTTTTTTAAGTCTCAAATTCATGTACTTCTACTCTAATCTTTATAATTTCTTTTCTACTATTAATTTCACAACTGAATTGTTCTTCTCTTTCTAGGACCTTTGGATGCATCCTTAGGTTATTTATTAGGGATTTCTCTATTCTTTTATTTTCTTTTTTTCTTTTTTTATTTCTTTTGTGGTGCTGGGGATTGAACCCAGGGCCTTATTCATGCAAGGCAAAGAGCTCTTCCACTGAGCCACATCCCCAGCCCTGCTGTGTTCTTTTAATATGTGCATTGTCTTAGAACTGATTTCATTGTGCCTCACCAGTTTTGGTAGGTTATATTTTCATTATCATTTGATTCTGGGAACTTTTTTTATTTCTTTCCTGATTTTTTTCTGTGATCCATTGATTATTCAATAATATATTACTTAATTTCCATGTGTTTGATAGTTTCTGTGGTTTTGTATGCTGTTGATTTCACTATAATTTGATAGTATTTCAATTCTTTTGTATTTATTTGGAAATACACATTTTGGAAAAAGTTCTGTGTGCTATTGAGATAAATGTATATTGTTATTTTTGGATGAAACACTCTGTAGATATTTGTTAATTCCATTTGTTCAACAGTAGTTTAACTCTGATGTTTCTTTGTTGTTTTTTTTTGTCTGGGTGACCAGTGTGGTTGTGAGAGTGGAGTGTGGAAGTCCTCTACTGTGATTGTATTGATGTATATTTTTACTTTGAAGTCCAGCAGATTTTGCTTTATGAAATTACATGTGTCCACATTTGGTGCATAGTTATGGTTGTTACCTCTTCCTGTGGAATTGTTCCCTTTACTAGTATGTATGGGCTATCTTTTTTTTTTTTTTAATCAGTTCTCCTCCAAATACCATCACATGAAGTTTTGAGGACACAAACAATAGTCACCATGTTATGTTAGGCTCCATTTTATGAGCTTTGATTATATTAAGAATGGATACTGTTTTGGACTTAGGGAATTTTCAGGCTAATTAAGTAGGTAAGATCTTAGCTATTTCTTTTAGGACATTTATGATAGGTGTACATTTAATTCCAAAAAATCACGAAATAGAATAATTATAAGAGAATTGAGTGAGCAACACAACATGGACAACGTGATTTAAAAAATATTGTTAGCAGAGAATTTAACTCAGTAATCACAAATTCTACTTTTGGCATCTCCACTGAAAGACACTAGCACTAAATAAACATTTACATTTCATTAGATTTAATTTAATTCAGGTCAGTTGAAGAAACATAAACAATGAGAAATAGTATTAGACATTCATTTCTTTTGCAAAAAATCATTTTTTTCTGACTGTGCTGCAAACTAACTCAATTCCTTTAGGTGAATCATTTTATTTCACTTTACCTGATTTTTTTCATGCATGAAATGATTTTTGTCTCATGGATAGCTCAGACTATTATATAAGCTTTTCTTCCAACCTCTTTTACTTAATATTCCCCCTTTAAGGCTATTGATAATTATTTCTTTTCATTTATATAGCATACATTAATATATTAATTACATATTAATTAAATTACATATTAATATGTGATCTAACTAGTATGTATACCTTATCTGAAATGCTTGGAACACCCACATTTACATGTGGTTTTCAACCCTGGGTGCATAATCAAACCACACACCTTACTTTGTGAAAATGCAGATGTTCACACTTCACTTTTGGAGATTAGGATTCAATATATTTGGACTAATACTTGGTGTAATTTAAAACTGCACAGGTGATTCTTATGCATGGCAAGTGGTAAGAGATCCTACTGTATAAACTGTTATTATATAAACTACTTCTTTTATCTGAATGGCAACCATAGATAGAAGGTAGAGTAAGTACTAGTATACTGTAACCACAAGTTTCACAAATGAAGACACCAAAAACTACAAGATCTTATACTTCATAAATAGCTGTTAGGTCCAGAAACTGATTTCTTCTCTTCTGGCTCCCCAAAGGGAACTCTTTTTTATTTAATTAAAACAAATTTCATAAAAGTAAATTGGATTTTTTGTGTGTGTTAAGGGTGAAGAAAAAGATGAATTACTACTCTTTTTCCAAATTGTGAGTGATTCTCTGTTATGGCTATTGGGAGGCCATGTTCAACTCATACAGAATGGTAAGACAAAATGTTTTTAATGTAACAGATAATCATTATAAAGTCAATGCTAATAGTTTGACATTTTTTAAAACATATAAGTGCCTTATAACTATATAGATAACCACAGTGAAGTGAAACCATGTTTAAGTAACCCCACAATAAAAAAGAAAGGCCATTTGGATAACTCAGATTTAAATAATAAGCACTGACAGCATGAATATTGTATTAAAAGGAATTTGCTAAGACATAACTTTCTTCTTAGCTGTTTCTGTGTAATAAACCTGCAGTAAGGTTTAACTGAACAGTTTAGTCTAAGAAAAATTTAAGTTTCAAAGATTATAGCTAGTGTTTTAGATCTACTGTGAGAGAGATCCCTGTGTATGGAGTAGAAATGATTTTACTCATAGCCTAGCCATAAGGGTAAGTTTTAGTGGTTGCTTCAGAAGTACATATACTAAAATTAGAACCATGTAGAGAAGATTAGGATGGCCCTGGTGTAAGGATGACATATAAATTGATGCAGTATTTCATATTTTTGTGAATAGTTGCAAAGTATCTCTGAAAAATTATATATATTGTGGTTTTATATAATAAATATTTTCCAAAGATGAAAACAGTCTACTGAAGGAAAATGTGCATTAAATATGTTAAATAAGGTGTTACAGAAAAAAAGTAAGCTTTATATGACATTTACATTGAGAATTATAAATGTTTTAATTTTTATGTTGATTTCTTAAGACAGATCTTTGATGATATTTATGGCACAATTCCTATTCTCTTTAAAAATCTTACCTAGTATAAATATAAAACTAAAACTTAGTAGTGCATGAATATTTGTTTTTAATTCCGGTTTTTTTCTCCAGAATCATGCATGCCCACAGACAGTCCAATATTTCTATAAGTATTGTTGAGAAAAACACAATCCCTGACTCTCAGGCTCATTTCATTTCTCATTTTCTAAGGGTAACTACTTTAATTAGTATAACTGAAAGTATAACTTTCAATTAGTAGTACTCTGAATAGTTAGATCTATATAGCTAAGTAATAATCCTAAATACCTTTTTAAAGCATTTCCTATTAGTTTCTCATTATGGAACTATTATCATTATTATTATTATTATAAGTTCCCCAATTTAAAGAACTATTTAACCAGTAATAAAGTACAATGGTACCTCGGTTCACCAACTTAATTTGTTCCCCAATTCTGGGGAAGATGGCTGCATTTGTGCTCATGGGCAAAGATGGCTTCGCTTATCACTCAAAGCAGAGTTGGGGGACAGAAGCAAAATTTTGCCTAATGCTTTTGTTTGCGAATTGAATTGTTCATGAACACAGGTGTTTGTGAACTGAGGTTCAGTATTATTGTACTGTACTTAGGACTATAAATATAAAGACCTAGTAAAAAGAGAGAAAAAACTTGAAAATTTCAGAAATATACCATATTCCATTTTGAAAAGAACAATAGCAAAGGATTAACTGTTCCTTGAGTTAATCTACAGATGTAAAGAATCTGTAAAATAGGTCTTAAAACTACATTAAATGATTGTAAATTTTATATGCAAAAAATAAATGGATAAATTGAAATTGTAGTTTCCTACAACCTTTTCCCTATAAAAGGAAGCACTTCCTTGGAGAAATGCTAGACTGTTGGCATGGAATACTTAGTATATAAGGTGAACCTGAAGTGTCTTAAATGTCCAGTGTAAAATACTCACAGTCTACTAGGATTTTATGAAAGGGAGTTAAGAGCCAAAATAAAGATGATTCTATTAGAATACTACAGTGGATTACAGCACATCAAATATAGTAAGACTTAAAAAGAAATAATCATTGGAGTCAGCTAGGGAGCTAATTCATTTCTTAAACGTAATAAGTGAAGAATCCAGCCATTTAACCTGCCTTTTCTTATACATAGATGAGGAAAATTTTCTCAGTATAAAAATAATAAGTGAAAGATGTATGATATGATAGTGCCCATTTTATAAACCCTTCATGAATTACCAGATTTAAGAATTGATTGGCCATGGCTGTCAGCATCTTGAAAAGAAATAAGTTCATTCTGGTGGGTTATCATAACTGATAAAATATATGAGCCAGAAATTCAAACCTGAAACACTTTAGTCATCTAGCTCCAACTGCCAGTTTACAGATAATCAAAGGAACAATTTATACCTAGGAATGCAGTTAACAAAACCTTCTCGTGAAGCTTATAGAACAATGATGGCAAGCCTTTAGAGTGTTCAGTAATGCCAGCAGCCTCCTGCGGCACACGCGCAATAGATTTGCCACCATAGAACAATTGACACAGATTCTTCAACAAAAAAATAAAGAATACAGAAGGATAGTCTGTAGATTAAAAGAAATTAGAAGATAAAACACCTGTTCTTCGAGATAATTAAAGGTAGCCCATCTTAAATGGAAAATATATTTAAGTACAGAGAATATTTTTCCTACCAAAATAGTAGAACATAAAAAGCCTCAGAACTATTTAATAATGATGCAATTTTTTTCTGAGTTTTTTTTTTCATTAAGTTTATTGGTACAATTTAGATACACATAATGATCACATTCATCATAGGGAACTTGTACCTGTACGTGATACATCTTGGTTCCTCTTTTTTGTTCCCCATTCCCCTCCCCTCCCTTCAACCCTTCTTACCCTCCTTATTTACAAAGCTTTGTTTCCATTTTATCCTTCCTCCCCACCCCATTCACTTTTCTTCTTGAACAATTTCTTCCTATTTCACAACATCTATTAACATTTTGGTTCTTAGTTATACTTTCAGTTTCTTATACCAGAGAGACAATGGATATTTACACGTGTCCAGTTTATTTCACTTAAACATGCTGTATAGTAAAATACTGCACTATATACATAGAAATGAAGAACAGAAATTAGTATGAAGAAGAAATCAAATACTATGTTCGCCCAGGAGATAAAAAGGGAAAAAGAATAAAATGGTTTTGTAG
This sequence comes from Chinchilla lanigera, assembly GCF_000276665.1. Taxonomy (NCBI): domain Eukaryota; kingdom Metazoa; phylum Chordata; class Mammalia; order Rodentia; family Chinchillidae; genus Chinchilla; species Chinchilla lanigera. The sequence continues at coordinate 21,159,247 of NW_004955427.1, read as the reverse complement.
AAGCTAAGATAGGATCCACAAAGCCAAGTTGCCAATACACCTGATGTCACTTTAATCTCATTTGGTTGACAGAGTAAAAATAAACACTGGCATTTATTGGGAAGGTAGGCTGTTTCAGGACATTATACATTAGGCTGTGCAAAAGCCATTTATTTCTAGTTTTCCAGATAAATAAATGGAAGTTCTGAGAGGTTAATCAAGTTGCTTCAGCAGCCAGTGACAAATATTTCATACTTGGCTGCTCAGAGCATATAAGCTATAAACCATTAAAATGAAATTTTTGTATTTAATGTTTCCGTTATTATTTATACACTGAAATTCATTGTTAGATAAATTTAGGGATAGGGTGGATATGTTATTTTATTTTCAATTTAAAGAGAGATAATAAGTTATTTCCTTGATATTTATAGATGCTTTCTTGACTACATTCATAAAAGTGAAATAACTATTATTTATAGTTATTTAAAATTGCCTATGTCTTAAAAAACTTTAATAGTATGGCATACAAAGCTAGGAAATCTTGGGGCTGGGGATTTAGCTCAGCGGCAAAGCGCCTGCCTGGCAAGTGCAAGGTCGTGAGTTCAGTTCCTGGTACCGGAAAAAAAACCAAAAAAAAAAAAAAAAAAAGCTAGGAAATCTAGTAGAAATGGTCATGTTTTGATTTAGTTTTAAAAGAACAAAATCCCACTTGTGTTATTAGAGAAGCTTTATTTTAATCTCTTTTATCTCCTCTTTTAGTACTACAAAGTGATCATTTCTTACACTTACTGCAAACTGACGATGTTCAAATAGGATCTACAGTCATGACTCTGCTGCAGAATATATTACAAATGAACAGGTGACTTGGTTATTAATTTATTTTTGTTTAGAAATTAAGCAGTTTTATTCCATTTAAAAGTAGTATGCAGTTAATTTTTGCTAAAATCAATTGTATATAACTTGTACATGGTATTTAAACTCTGTTACCATTGTCTTACAGAAAAAATTAATATGAAATATTGTAAAAGATTTGGACATTTATTATCAAATTGGTATCTTATTCAAAGCTGTAACAATTCCCCAAGATGAATGTAATTATTATGTATTATGAATATATACCAGTAAAATTAAAAAGATCTTAGGCTAAATCTCAGACTTTGAGAATTGGTGTGATATCTGAAGAAAAATATCGGGATCACAATAAAAAATGTTTACATAGTCATTCAACAGACAACAAGCTCATCATGATGATGAAGAGTATAAAAGAAGTAATACTTGCTCATATTAAAGTTGAAAGGCAGAATATACACAGCTGAAATAATGCATTCTTTCACTTCAGTATGGATTTATTAAGCAACTACTACAAAATTATGTCGTTGCACTTACAAAGTTGATTGAGATATAAACCTTCAAAGATCCTACAATAGCGTGAAAGAGATAGACACGTGAACATAATTATAGTATATTGCAATGCAGTGTTAAAGTTGTCCACAGGTATTACAGGAACTTCTAATTCAAAGTGAAGGGAGGTGCTTCTTGGAGAAGGTAACACCAGAGTTGAAACTACAAGGAAGATAAATTGACCAGAGAAGATGAGGGGGAAGTGGTATTTCTAGGCAGAGGTAATAACACAAGTAAAAGCACAAAGGTAGGAAACATCAGGCTGCTGGTGAATGGCAGAGACAGTTCATTGTTGCTTAATGAAACCTTCAGTGTTGGAGGTGGCCAGCAAGTTCTACAGATACTTAGGTCATGAAAAATTTATGATGTTAAGAAAAATACATCCTAAGTCTTAGGCATTGGAGATTTTTTTTTTAGTATTTGAAAATGGTCAGATTAAATTCAGTGTTGTTACTGTGGTAATCGTGGAGGAAAGGTAAGGGGAACAGGATTCTAGACAAAGGTGGCATTTTGGAGGAAGCAACTGTAGCAATGCAAATGAAGTAATGAAATCTTGGCCCTGGGCACTGGCTGGGAAATGGACTTTTTAAAATAAAATCATCATGACTTGATTTCTACTTTGTATTAAGATGTAATAATAGGGACAATTTACCCTCTCATCTGAAACAAATAAAAAATCAATTTTTAAATATTGAATATCAATGAATGAATGAAAACTTTCCAGAGAAAAGGTATAAATAAGGTTGCACTAGCCAGCTTTCTGTCACTATAACAAAAATACCTGAGATAAAGTTATAATGAGAAAAGATTTATTTTGGCTTAAAGTTTAGAAGCTACAGTCCGTGATCAGTTTGCCCCATGGCTTTGAGTCTATGGTGAGACAGCGCATTAAAGCAGGAGCACATGATTTAACAAAATCACTCACCTCATGGCCAGGAAGCAAAAGGGAGAAAAAGAACCTAGGTCCCACAGTTTTCTCCAAGGACATGACCCCAAAGACTTGAGGACCTCTCAGTAAACCTAACCTCTCACAAGTTCCCACACCCCCAACAGCACCATCCCGGGAACCAAGGACAGTCAAGACCCAAGCTTTAGGAAAAATGAAGCTCACAATTGCACTGACAAAGTATTGAGAGCGTTTCTAGGCTATGGTATAGGGAAGAATATCCCAGCTTGAGTTGAAGAGAGACAGCTGAGATTCCAGGGAGAATAAAATTACTAGAGTTCAGAAGACAGAATACTAGAGAGAGCTATACCAGAGATCTTCAGAGGGTTCCCTTGAAGTATGCAATAGAGTACTGATGAGTGCGTATGTGTGAAAAAATTTAATGTCAGGGAGAGCAGTCATCAAAAAGGATAAAAAGTAAGTGTCAGCAGCTCACCCAAGACTGGGAATAGTGCCTGGTGCAGCCAAACTTGAAAACCTTATACATACTGGGGCATCGGGTAGAATATTCAGGAAGGTTTCACTTTGGTACTGGGGAAAAATTAGCATTAAACTGAGCCCTCTTCCAGACCACCTAAACCAATACTAAAAGCAAACTAAACATGGTTATTGAAACTGCCTATATTTTAAAATCTTTTTATTATAGGACATATAAAGGTAGGAAGTTAAGCAGAAATGGTCATGCTTTAATTTGTCTTTAAAAGGATGAAAAAATTATGAAAAATTATAGGCTCATGCCTATAATCCCAGGACTCAAGAGGCTGAGGCAAGAAGATCATCATCAGTTCAAGGCAGCCTGGGATATATAGTAAGTTTAAGGCCAGCCTGAAGTATAACAAGACTCTGTCTCAAAAACCAAAACAAGCAAAAAAAGAGGAGAGAATCCCACTAGAATTCCATCATAGAATACTGCCTTTGATCACTCTTTTTCTCCTTTAGTACTACAAACTAAACATTTCTTGTATTACTGCAAACTGATGATATTCACATAGAATCTGTAATCATGACTATGTTGCAGAACATACTACAGCTGAGCAGTTAAAATGGTTTTACAAATATTACTAATTTTTTATTCTGGTCAGCCTCAACAAGTCAAAATGTTTTGCATGAAAAAAGGGGCCAGGCATTCAAAGAAGCAGGGAAACAGTACTCATGATGAGAAGAATCAGTTGATCAAATCTAGTGCTGTGTTAGATAAGGACATTGTGATGGTTATCATAACTATGTTCTACATACAGTTACTTAAAAAATTGAATAGAGAGCTGTGTGACAAAAGATCCAAACTGAACTTCTGGAGATGAAAACTAAAGTGTCTGAGATGAAAAATATATTAGATGAAATTAATAGCAGATTAACAATGTAGAAGATTAGTGAACTTTAAGGCATGTCAACAGAAACTATCCAAAATGAAGGAGGAAAAAGAAAAGGAAAGAAAAACATATCAATGAGCTATAGAACAAATTCAAGCAGAATTATATGGGTATAATCAGAATACCTAAAGGAAGTAGAAGGGTCAGGAGAAAAATTGAAGAAATAATGACTAAAATTTTTCCAAATTTGATAAGAGCTATAAACTTGTATTATTCAAAAATCTCATCAAACCCCAAGAAAAATAAATATGAACACAATTCCACATCAAGGTATATCATAATTAAATTACTTAAACCAGAGGTAAAAAGAAAATTTTAAAGGCAACCAAAGCAAAAGTATACTTTATATAGAAAAATGAAAATAAAGATGGCAGCAGTTTTCATACCAGAAACAATACAAGCTAAGAAACTGTTGAGCAACATCTTTATCTAGTGTCCCTTGTGAAGTTGCAGTTCAAAGTTGGCCTCAGTTGTTAATTTCAGCAAAGATTTCCTAGATTTTTAGGAAAGAATATACACCCAGACTACATCCAGAGTAAATACCCACCAAGTAAGAACATGATTATACTTCATCAAAAGTTTGAAAGTCTGTTCTTCAGAGACACTTGTGATGAAACAAGGAAGTACGTACTTGAATGTAGAATATATAAATTGCTGTCAGAGTTTTCTAAAAGGCAGTTTGAAAACTAGGCAAAATATTTGGACACTTCATGAAAGTAAATACTTATATAGCAAATACTCAATGTGAAAAGATTTTTGTCCGCACCATTAGTAAAGAAGTATGACTACACAGAAACACTAACTCAACTATTGCCAAGGCAGTGAAGGAGCTCAATGTTATGTACATTGCTAGTGGGAATGTACAATCACTATGGAAAATACCTTGGCCATTTATTAACAACCTACAACTATACCTACCATATTATCTATCTGTTCTACTCCTGAGTATTTGTCTCAGATAAATGAAAATAGCCATATAAGACTGGTACACAAATGTTCATAGCAACTTTACTTGTAATTCCTAAGGACTAGAAACAGTTCAGATGTCCAACAAAAGTGAATGAACTGTGATATATCCATATCATGGAATACTATTGGACAATAAACAAAAGTAAGCTATTCTCTTGGCGATACAGATGAATATGAAAATAATCCTGAATGAGAGAAGCCAGACAAAAATGTACGTACTATATTATTCCATTTATATAAAATTCTACAAAATACAAACTATTTTGACAGAGAGCAGGTCAATGGTTGCCTGAGAGCAGGGTGTTAAAGGGCACGGAGGGAAAAACTATAATGAAGTACAAGGAAACTTAGAGGATAATGGATATGTTCATTTTTTAGTATACTTTGGTGAAACATCAAACTGATCAAATTGAATCCTTTAAATATCTGCAGTTTGTTATGTATCAGTTATACTTTAATAAAGCTATTTAAAAAGTTTAAAACCCTCAGGACATGGTATCAAATGTGATACCAGGTTCTCTATAAGTGAGTCAATAGACTGTGGCATGGAGTTAAATAAAGACTTGGTTTTATGAGATGAGTCATAAATCCCGTGTTGGTTATGTTAGAAATAGGCAATCAAGCAGGCAGTAAAATAAATGTGTATACACAGACTTGTACATAAATGTTCATTTTTGCTTTATTTGTAATACCCAAGGTCTAGAAATCACTCAAATGTCCCTCAGCATGTGAATTAATAACTGACTTATAGAAGGGATCTGGACTAGAGTTACAGATTTATAATCTGGCAGCTTTTAAATGGTAGTTGAGAACATGAAAGAAGATAAGAACAATGGAATTTATGAATTGAGTATGAAAATACATATGTTGAAAATAGGGTGCTGGCAAATAACATTAAAGGGTTATACCAGGGAGGGGGAAATCCATGAAGGAAACTGAGAAAGAATGGTCAGGAATGTGTGGACATAGAATGAAAGGGAACCATAAGGATAGTGTATCACAAAGCAGAGTAGGTAGAGAAGATCCAGTAGAAACAGGTCCCAGAAGAAGAGCACTTAATGATAAATATGTGGCTTTGATATTTGGGAAGTTATATAGAGGAAATAAACTTATGAAGGGCCATTGAGTGAAATAGTGATAGAGAATATAGTCATTTGAGAAATGAATGAGAAGTATGGAAATAAAGATAGGGAAGTTTGTGTTAGAAAAGAGCAAAAAATATTAAGATGGTAGTTAGTGGCCTGAAGAGGATATTTTTTGAAGTATTAGAAATTGCAAAGCATTGAAAAGTATTTGAGATAATTATTGCTTATATTATATATTATCATATAAAATAAACTAGTGGTATATGGAAGATGGAAGTACTATAGGGATATGTATGGAAGGCTTTCTGAAATAAGTATATTTTTTACATGAGTGTTAAATACTGTAATGACAGTAAATGATGCAAGGGAAAGTGGAGAGAATCCCTGGCCTATGGAATAGCATAGAACCAAGGTGGCAGAAACAGTTAAGGAGTTTCCCAAGTATTTTGGTCAGATGACTTTTAAAGTCTTTCAATTCTGAGCTATTTAATAGGGTACTGATCTCTTTTTCTCTTAAATTCATGTTGGTCACTGCTTAAGTATAACTTTCAAAAAGCTAGCAGTATGACTCATGCAAATACTAAATTTAACTGGTTAAATTCTTATTCAACTTACTGGTTAATGAGGAGACCTATAAGATATTTAAATAAGCTCAAAAGAGAATTTGGGAAAGGGAGATTTATAGAGTTGATTTATCATAATGTAGAAATGAATTTTTGTCATAGACCTAGGAAAATTTTGCTGATAGAAAAAGACCAATGTCTTCTGAAACAATCTATAATAGCCTTTAGAATTTCTTTGTCTGCTGCATAGAAATTGTTTGCATTGCTGTTGAGTAGGTCTATTTGCATTTGTTCTACAAATCACTGGCAATACCCAATTTCTACCATCAAACTTAAAGTATGGTATTTTAATAGTCAAGGGATACCCCTAGAAAATCACATAACTTTGTAAGGGAGTTAGTGAAAGAATGTTTAGTTTCTGTTTTAGGTAATTTTTCATGACTTCAATAATGTAAAATGAGGTTGTTAGTGTAATAAAGGAAATAGCAAAGAAAAGGTGAAGTTCTTCCTAAACTAAGCATATGGTCTTTGTACATCTTTAATAATTAAACCTGTATTCTCTTGTGATTTTACTTATTATTGCCTTGAATCTTTTTGTTTGTCTTTGTTTTTTCAAGACCGTATTTCACTATGTAGTTCAAGCTGACCTTGAACTTACTGTATACCCCAGGCTGGCCTCCCTTCAGCAAATCTCCTGCCTCAGTCTTCCAAGTGCTGGAATTATAAATGTGTGCCACCACCTCAAAGCTTTAAATCATTTGCTATTAATGCTTTAGTTTCTCCGAGGACTTTCTTTGGCTACTTTGTATTCTCTGTTGTACCTAGCATGGCACACTGTACATGGTATGAATTCAATAAGTATTAATTGATTTAATACGATGTATACTTGAAACCAAGCTATATATTTTAAAAAGTGGCTACCTTTTTGGATCAGGCCACAGGCATCAAGTTACTGAATCTTTTATTTTGAATTTGTTGTAATAACTATGCATAAGTTAATAATGATATTTTTTTCTTTTGTTCTTTTAGCGGTGATCTACTCAGAATAGAAGGGAACACCCTGCATTTGATTTTAGATGAAGTTATTTCCAAGCTTTTATTAACCCCTAGTCTACTCCTAAAAAGTACTGCTGTGAAGCTTCTACTGTGGATGGCTCAATCCCATCAGGAAATTTTGATTTCACTGAGACTAAGTACCTGCTACAAAGGTAATATACACATCTTTTCTTTTCTTGGGATTCTCCAAAAAAGAAAAATTTTATTTGTGTTTTATCACACACAAAAGTCTTACATTTGGAAAAGTGAGTCGCTGAACTGTACAGATAAAATATATTACAACAGATAGCATTTCAGAAAAAAAGGCTTTGTATAACCAAGCTATCTGCATGTCTCAACAGAAAGCATGTGGTATTTTGTTGATGAAGTTATAATAAATATTTACTCCCTCTTTGATAGAACCAGTTGTATGTTGAATATACCATATGTTGTAGTAAAATATTGACCAAAGACATCAGTGACCTTATCAAGGTAGTTGAAAATAGAACTATGCTTAAGAGTTAGGTAACCTTATCAGTCTTTATATCAGTTAATAAATTATTCTTTATTTCTTCATTTTCTTTCCCCCCAAAATGAACAAAATCTCCCTTGCCTGCAGAATCAAATGTATATGTGTAAAAAATAGAAATTTTGAGAATGAAAGGATTTATTGCCTTACTATTAGATAACAACTTTCATTTAATTAAGCCTTTACTATGTGTTAAGACACTGTTCTTCATATTTTACATGTATTGAGATATTTAATCCTTATAAAAACCCTTGAGATACTCTTATTTCATTTAATAGATATGAGGGACTGGGGATTTAGCTCAGCGGCACAGTGCCTGCCCAGCAAGCACAAGGTCGTGAGTTTGATTCCTGGTCCCAGAAGAAAAACAAAAACAAAAAACAAAACAAAACATTTAATAGATATGAAATAAGAGGCATGGGGAAACAGTAATTTACCCAAGATCACTTAAGTAGTTATTTTTTCTAGCTTCAAGCAAAATTATATATTTGCTTTATTTTATTTCTTTGCTGACTAGAGCCTTGTATTAGTTGTTGATGGAGACCTCTTAGAAGTGGTCCTGAGCAGGACTTAAATTAACCAATCAGCTTTTTGTGTTTACTTGTGAGTCTGTCTAAGACCTAGACTTCTTGTCTGGAGATGGGTGATGGACTTATAGTAAGTGAACCTCTGTGAGTCACTAATCCCTGCTAAGGCCTGTAATGGCAGATGAAGCTGGAAAGCCTCAAAGGATAAGACAAGATCACAGCTAAGGATCCAGCCTCAACTAGATAAAGACTGTAGCCTTAGGCATCTCACTCCTGGGAGGATTAATTTAATACCTTACTTGGAGAACCCTTCTTGAGTACTCCCCTTCCTTCTTCTGATAACTAAATAAATACAGGCCACTCAGAGAAGATCTTGGTCCTAGCTCCAAGAGAATCTTGAATTCTGTGAGAGCGCTTTGATCTTCCTGGAGCCCTGAAATCATTCCATTTCCTTCTTTCTTATTTAGCCTTTAGTATACACTCATTAGGGAGATTGCGGATCTGATCAGCCCACAATAACAAAGGGATATTATTAACCCAATAAGTAGTAATACATTTTTTTACTAAGCATTGTCAAGAAATACATTCTAGTTTAGTAAACATACTTAATATAGGAATATATTGTATATAGTATCTTTTTAATACCTATTTAATACCTAATCTATTTTAATACCTATTTAATACCCTAATCTATTTTAATACCTATTTAATACCTAAACATTTAGAATAGCCATTTAATCATTCTTGGTGATTTGAAAGGCATTTTAGTAACTTAATTTGCATCAGTGATTACTGACACATTTTAATTATCCTGTGTATTATAGAAATAAAGGGAGAGAGAATACCAGTAATAGGACTCTGGCTGATATTATGCCAGGTATACATTTTTCAGTTCTGAAGTTACAACTGAAGGTAAATGTCCAGAAGAGTTCATTACAAAGGACTTTAAACTTAATCCTTCTTTCTTTCTTTGACTGATATCTCTATAGCAGAATTTATTTAGGTTATTCAAGATACTTAAAGTTATCAATACTGCTGACAGCTTGGGTCTTAAAGAGAATGTGGTATAGAAAAGCCCATGTAGCAGTTTTCCCAATTGCACACTATAAGATCATTTTATTTACTTATTTATATTTAATACATATAATATACCATCCTACCATGTTCTAGAAATAGTACTTACTTTATACCTTTACTACTTTGTGTTGTTTTGGGATAAAAATGCAGTATTCTAAGGTTACAGCACTTTTGTATTTGCTCAGAAAACTAATGATTTGCCCCCAAACTATATGTTAATGTATTTTTATTTAACAATAACTTTTCTTAATTAAAATGGCTAATAATAGCCTGCTTAACTACATTTAAAGGGTAAGCATATACTGAGTATTATGTGTTCATAATGACTTACCTTTTAAAAAATGTTTCAGTTTAAGATTATAGTCAAATAAAAAATTATCTATACTGTTCAGCTTACTATAATGATTCTAGTGCCCCTCTTGCCTTTTTTTAATTAAAGAAAGTGCTTAGATGTGTATTTACATCAGGTCTTACACACAAGTGCATAAGAATTCTCAGGACAGAGGACTGTGCAAAAGACTTCAATCTCAAAATCTTTTCTAAAGAAAAAGAAACATCTTATGACTGTTGTTGTGTTTATTTATTTCTAAACCAAACTTCTTAAAATTGAAAATAATACTGATTAGATAAGAAAACCATATTTTATTGTTAGTCATTGTACCCTTTATTATTCTATTTCAGAACTCAGAAGTCTACTAAATAAACAAGGAATTGGAAGAGAATTTAATCGAGAACTTGGCCAGCTTATTGACCTTTTAAGCCCTAAGATCTATCAGGAAGTAGAAGAACAGGTATTAAATTTTAAAAATAATGTGTTCACTTTGGCAGCACATGTACTAAATTTTAACAATAATAATTTATGTTATACTTGCTAATTGATTGTATTGAACCTCAATTTTCATTAAATATTCCTCTAATACTCCCCTAGAAAAACAGAAATATCTATAAAATTTTCCATTTCTCTTCCATGCAGCCTACCCATAATTCAGTCTTTCTTTTACAACTATTTATAGATTCTACTACATGAAGTTTTAGAATTTTTCATGAAATCCACATTTCTGATATTTCTCTTCTTTTGTCTATAAGATATTTAGCTGGGATGGTGGCACATGCCTGTAATCTCAGCATTCAGGAAGCTGAGGTAAGAGGATCACTGTGAGTTCCAAGCCAGCCTGAACTACGTAGTGAGACCCTGTGTCACACACAAAAAAAGATACTTTAAAAAAATGTCTAATTATGGAAAAATATATTTATGGTCACTTATACCTTGTCTTATTCTTTGAGGTTTAACAACGGTGCTGTTTGCCTCTATGTAAGAAACTATATTAATAATTATTAGAAGTTTGAGTCACCAAGCTACTATTTTACCACACTTAAATATGGAAAACTTATTTAAATCTAAAACAATAAAAGATACTTATCTAAAATCCCAAACCAAAAAGGTAATACATTTAAAAATGTAAGTAGAAACCATAAAAAGAAATCTAAGTAGGTAGCCCAGGTATGGTAGTCTATGCCTGTAGTCCTAGCACTTGGGAGGTGGAGGCAGGAGAATCACTGCCAGTTTCAGGACAGTCTGTGCTACATAGTGAACACAAGACTAGCCTGAACTATATGACAAGACCTTGTCTCAAAGAAAGAAAGAAAGGAATCTAGTTTGGAGAATGATGAGGGCAACCTGAAAGAAGAGAGCAGAGGAAAAGAATACCCTTCTGTGTGTGACCCTTTACAGCTCCCAGACTAATCTCTAAACTGTACAAGTGTTGGACAGACACAAAACAGCGTACCAAAAACATAGAGAACTAAACAACCACCCACACAAGATCATCAAAGTTTAGGTTCTGAAGCTAGCCAGATAATAGCCTATTAAGTAAAAACATTAAAAACTCAAAATAAACTATGACAGATTAGACAGAACTATTCAATCTTGGAAAAGAAAGTAAAATTAGAATTTGGAGCTAATGAGATATTTTGAATATGTTCTAGATGTTGTCTAACTGAAGATAACGAACCTCTCTTGCGTGGTGAGCTATACTACTCTTAGGCCTTCCCTGTCCTGAACCTAGGAACTTAATGTTGCTTCCCTACCCATCTTGTTACAGGTGGGGTTTGATTGATACTTGCCTGACATTATAAGGGGTGAACTATATTTGAAAAGCTTTTCTAAAGATTCCTCTAAATTATTTTTGTTGAATTGTTTCAGAAACTACATCAAGCAGCTTGCTTGATTCAAGCTTATTGGAAGGGCTTCCAGACTAGAAAGAGACTAAAGAAGCTTCCATCTGCTGTAATTGCTTTGCAGAGGAGTTTCAGGTAAAAATATTTTGTGCTAGGAATGGTGATCTGACAGTCTTACTAAAGTACAGTTGAAAAACTTGAGTTTTTGTTGCTTTCTTTTCCATTTTGCTTTTCAACTTCCTAATTTTACCTTTTTTCTTGCATTTATTCTGTTCCATATGTTACAGAGTACCAACACTCCAGTCAGTAACTAGGGGATAATATAAGGCAGGAATCTGATGTGTCCAGTATACCATCCTGTTTACTTTTTAAGATTTGTTTGTGGGCCAAGTCTATAGACAAAGCCAATGATTTTTATATTATTAAACATTCAAAGTCAACAATTTGTGTAAGTGTCATATATAATTATTATAAAAATGTATGAATGGATAAAAGTTAAATATGTTAATCTAATTTTCCTGTGTACATATACCATGGATTGATGTGGACCTAGAGATATGATAGTTTGTCATTTGTTTCAAGTGGACTGAAAATGAAATACTGAAGTTATGGCCCGCTTTTTAAGAAATTAATATTGTCCTTTTTTTAAAATTCAGTCAGTATTTTTGAAGAATGTCCAAAATTCAACATTATTAAAATAGTAAAATATAATGTGGAAAGAAGCTCTTAAATGTTAAGTCCTCTAAGCTCTATCTGGTGGAACCCTGTGGGATAGCGGCTATTAGACTTATCATTGCGGTTTAAAAGGAGAACCTTGAGCAGAAGGGAGTCCCAGATGCCAACCAGCTGTGTAGGCACTGGGGACAGCGCTTAGGTCTCCCTTTGAAATAGCTAGGAGATTCATAATGACTTACGTAAGGCAATCCCTCCTCTCACCCCAGGCTTAAAAGAGACCTGGCTGCCAAGACACTCAAAAGAAACTCCCATGGTTACCACTGGCACATTTTCTGATATGAGTAACTCATCCAGATTCTTAGAGGTTTCAGAAACAATGAATGAAAAAAAGAAAGGTTGGTTTAGCTCCTGGGTCATTTAAGATAAAGTAGAGCCATCTCAGAGGTGGCATTTTCGTGTAGTCAAGTTGTGGTTCACTAAAACGAAACTGGTATATTACAGAAATAAACTTTTTTTAAAAAAAGAAAACCGAAACTACTCTTATAGTACCTGCAGCTGCATTTTTCAGTTGTAAAAACATTTTTAAAATAGCTTTGGAGTTCAAAATACTGTTTTGTCACAGATGTGAAGACACTGAAGTCATTCAGGATATGTCCCTTAGTGGATGTCCTATTTGTTGATGAAAATTTTCTTCAGGGAAGACTGAAAGATGCTTATAAATATTACTTGGCATGGATTTTATTGGTGTAATTTTTTAAACATGCACCAAATGGTTAGAGCATCCCAAAAGATGAGTGAGGAGAGGGAAGGTGCAGTGTGGGGAGAGGGTAAGACACTGCATTTTTGTCCTGCTTCAGTTTAGTGGCTGAGTGACCTTGGACAAATTGCTCCGCCTTGCTCAGCCTCAGGTTTTTTAATCTATAAAATGGAGACAGTAGGTTACACACCTTACAAGATTGAGATAATATGAGATGATAAGAGTTTTTTGGAATATCACCTAGAACTTAGAAAATCTTAAGAAGAAATGCATATGGTACATTTTCTGCCTTAAATATACACAGATCTACACAAAGAGGCATTAAGTTAAATTTTACCCACGAGAGGCAAATACTGTACATCTGGCATTGCTTGAAATTTATCACCTGTCTTAACAAGATGTTTCTTAAAAATGTTTAAAAGTATTTCTGTGGTCAAATGAAGAAATACTGAACAATTTGAGAACCACAGTGTATATTCTTTTATTAAAAAGAGTCTGAGATGCTTTGGGTATTGACTTCTCATAATTCTACTTATGGTCATCCTCAGCTGTCTGTCCTCGTACTTGAAAGGTGCCCCTACATCATGGACTGAGATCTTTAATGTTTTGGCCCTACAGTAGTTGCCAAATTTGTTTACTTTCTCGTTCAGTTTAAAAGTATCCCAGAGCCAGGCATGGTGGCACACTAGCAATTGGGAGGCTGAGGCAAGAGGATCACTGTAAGTTTGAGGCCAGCCTAGGCTACATAGTGAGTTCAGAGCCTGCCTGAACTACATAGGGAGATTGTGTATTCAAAACAATAATAACAACAATAATAATAAAACTGTTCTAAGTGTTTGGCAATAAAGAGGTATAGGCGTTGAGAGGATGCATTTTTAGCTTGAGGCCTGTTTTGGCTTGTGTCTAGATTCTCCCCCAAAGCCTCATGCAGTCATAGGTGGGGCTTTTCAGAGGTGGCTGGATCTAGACTGTGACACTGGGATTGATTCATGGTGTAATTTTAGGGTTAAGAGTGTTTGATTACTAAATCTGTCAGCTGATTAGTTTGGCACCTGCCCTAATCCCTGGTACCCTAGATAGAATATAAAAGGGGCAGAAATAATCTGCTAAGGTCTCTCGGACTTGCTGCTTACTCTCTCCTGCCTGCTTGCCATGGACTGTTTCTCCTCTGCAGTGTCCCTCTGCTATACCACCCTGCCTTGGAGCTAGGAACTGTGAGCTAAATAAACCTTTCCTCCTTTAACTTTGGGTGTGGGGTACTTTGTCTTAGCAATGAGAGACAAGTAAACAGGACAGCGCCCTTTGTTAAATCCTCAGCACACACATTCTCTCTCTGTTGATCTCTCTCTCTCTGTCTCTCCCTCTGTCTCTTTCTCAGAGAAAGAGAGAACCAGTATCCCAGGATTACAGCTTTTATCCACTTAGAAGTATATCTGTGGAATTCCAATTAATATTTTACTATTTTAAAACAGAAATTCCATTCCAGACTGGTTATTACTATTTGCATTTTAAAAGATAAGCTATAAATCCCTGGTGATTTATTTCACATTATATGTTCTTTTCCTGTCCGGTATTTTTGAGTTTGGGGTTCTGGAGTACACTGAAGTACATACAGTTTCAACTGTTCGGCTGTATTTAATTTTTAATTGCAAATTTTCTCTTATACTTTACTACCTTTAGTCTTGTATTGCTAAAATTTTAATGCAAATCTCTCTTACTTCCTTTATAGTTGGGCTTTCTGCCTCTTTGTGGTCTGACAGGTCATTCATTAGCTGAGTTACTTCCCCTTGCTTGCTTAGGGGAGAGGGACTACCTGCTGCTCATATTGATCAGGCCAGATTGATCAATGTTCTTTAGATTCAGCGAGTCACTCATTTATAGTCAAACCCTTGTTAATGTACTTTCTAGGAGGTTCTTTTTTCTTTAGTGATTTCTCACAGTTAGAAACTTTATTTTCTATTAAGCATTCTTTGCTTGAGCAAATGTTTCTGAAACAGCTAAAGTAACTATTTATCTTGAAAACAATCTCATAATTTACCTACCTTTATCATGATGCTGATATTTAGATATTTTAGTTATATTTGTTTGATTTCTTCTGGAAACTAAACTCTCAGAACACAGTATTTTTCTGCCTGTAATATATACAGCAAAGTCACTATGTGGGTACAACATGGGTCAAACTGTAATCAATACGATTGATTAGGAGTACAAGTAGTATAGCTGCTTAGGGAAATTAGTCATGTAGCAAAGGTACAAAGAAAAAACAGAGGTGTTTCGGGGAAGGCATACATCCTCTGGTCACCCAACTGGGTGTCTGATTCCTATCTGGACTTCCTGGGTGACATGTTAATTACAGTACAAATCCAAGTTACTGCTTATCCCTTAGGAGGCATGTCGGCATGACCATTGCATCTCTGTCTTGAGGCCTGACCTTCAGATGCGGCTCCAACACAGTTCTGATGTCTTTATTTTTCCACTGACTTTCTTGAGAGCCCAGTTGCTCTCTGACATGTAATAATTTTTATCTAACTTAGCTTCCTATAATACTTCCTTTTTAGAACTGTGATAGACATGCCATATGGTCAGATAGCTACTAGTTCTCATAGAGAAATCAGATGGAAAATAATATTCTAATTTTTGAGTGATTGTAGAAGCTCTTAGCAGAATAACTATAATGTAATTAAATGGAAGCAATAACACTTAAAATCACCTCAATTCCTAATGTTTTCAAGCATGAAACTAAAGTATATGAATCTAGGAAGTGCAAAGCTTACAGATATTTTAATCATAGAACCACTCTTTTATTTTCTTGGTTTGTATCTCACTTCCATTTTTATGCTGCATGTGTTTTCTTTCTTTCTTTCTTTTTTTTGCTACAGTTTATAGTCTGTGTACCTAAATTATTTCCCAAACTCAGTTTTCTGTCTGATTAAATGTCCTAGCATAGCTGCTTTAATGAGTACATTTCTTATGCTAATAGTATATGTAAAATATTGAAAACACAATGTAAACATTATAATCTATAACCTATTAAAAGTTAGAAATGGGGGCTAAGGATTTAGTTCAGCAGCACAGCGCCTGCCTGGCAAGCATGAGATCATGAGTTCAATTCCCAGAACCAAAAATAAATTGGAAATGGTATTTTTAATTTTGTTTTTAATTTTAATTTTTTTGAGACAGGATCTTGCTATGTAGTTCAGGCTGGCCTTGAACTCACTATATAGCCCAGGCTGGCCTCAAACTTGTGTCTATCCTCTTGCCTCAGCCTGCCAAGTCCGGGATTACAGGCATGCTCCACCTCGGGCTGCAAAATGGGTGTTGTTTTTTTTTTTAAATTTTATTTTTAAAGTTATAATGGTTACTAAAATTATTATACTTCAAAACAAAACCCTCTCTAACTACAACATTATGAGACCCAGCCGAGCTACCACAGTTGTTGGCAGTTTTATTCCAGGAAAAGGACCCAAGGAAAAACATGCTCTTAAAGGAAATACGTACAAATTAATTATTTGAGGGCTGAGAGTGCAGCTCAGTGGTAAAAGCACATGTCTAGGAGGTACAAGCCCTGGTTTTGATCCTCAGCACCACCAAAAAAGAAGGAAAGAAAAAAATCAATTCTATAAAGGTAAAATAAATAATATCATCTGCTTCTCTTGTCTTCCTGGTTTTCCTCTTCTATGGGAGTCTGAAACTGTTTTGATATATCTACTGTAGACTAGTATTTGTGGTCTTATAATAGTGGTGTGGGAAACAACAAAAACTGAGTTGTAATGGGTTAAAAAACTTAGTAAAAGCAGAGAATATAAAAATGATAATTAAGTAAAATGTTCTTATATGAAAACATTTCTAGCTAGTTATAAAATAATGTTTATTATTAGTCACTATTGAGAAATAGATAAACCTAAAAAGAAAAATGAGCCATAATCACACCATGCAATAATTATTGAAATTTTAATTTTTAATCTTTTATTTTTCTATGTAAGAAAATACAAATTTTTAACACAATTTGAATCTCATTCTTGACTTTTTCACCTGACAGTCCAGTACGTGTCACTAAATGTTCTTTGAAAATGTATTTAGTCACGGTTCATAGAATTGCATCAGATAATGAATCAGTACTTATCTAACTCCTTATCATGGCACAAGTAGTTCGTTTTCAACTTATTACAACTTGTTGTAAAACTATGTTAGGAGCATCCTTGAATATAAGTCTTTGTGTACATATTTCATTATTTCCTTAAAATTTAAACTATTTTTCCATATTTTTGATGGATGTATCCAAATATTTCTCTAGAAAACTTGTACAGCTGAAGTATATGACAGTGTAATTCATTATACCCTGACAACACCAGGAATTATCTTTAGAAAACTTTTTCTGTCTGCATTTATTTGATTACTTGTAACAATAAGCATGTCCTGTATTTCTTGAATGGACATATGATTTATGACATTGTATGTAACTGCTTAAACTTACTGTTTCCATCACAGATCTAAGCGAACAAAGACATTGCTAAAGCTAAATAGGCAGAAGGAAGAAAAGGATCTCAGATTACAATTGCAACTTGAAAGACAGAGAGCCATGAGACTTTCTCGAGAATTACGGCTGAGTATGCTTGAAATAGTTCATCCAGGTGAGTGCAGCATCAGCCTTACAAGTATAGCAATGTAAATAAATAAACCAAATTTTCTAACTACTTGATGATTTTTTTTTTATATTTAGACTTTTGCCTTGCTTCTCTCTTTCTCTCACTTTCTCTCTGTCTCTCTACATTAACCTTATTAAACCTCTTGAGTCAAAAAATGTTACAATTCTTTTCAATTCAGACATATTAGTTGATGATGAGCAATTTCCCCATCAGATTTTCTTTTCTTCTTTTAAGGGTAAATTAATGAAACAAAAATTTATACTTAAAAATAAGTGTCAGAGATAAACTCCTAGAATTCAATTAAGGAGTCAGAACGTTGCTACATTCTGCCTTCAGAATTTTACTCATTCTCTAGTATAAACCTGGCAACATCGCCTTGCCTCCTGTGAAGACTAAGTTAAAATTAATAATAAAGTGTGATCTGTGAGGGCTAATTGGTTGCATGATTTTTTTCTTACTATTTTACTTCTTTTCTTATGACTCATTCCCAGAAACCTTCACTAGTGCCTTGTTTCCCTTCCTTTCCTTTAAATCTAATTACATTCCAGAGTTCCAGCCATACCCAGTTATTCTCATATTTTGCCTGGTATATCCCATCCATAGCTATAGATTCAACTATCAGCTGACTACTTAGCATTCTTACATCTCATCCTCTCATCTAAACTCTATCCAACAGGACCACTGACTAGAATTTTTTACATGAACAAAATGTTTGTACCATCTAATGTAGTAGCCAATGGCTAGAGGTGACTATTCAGTATTTCAGATTTCCCTAATGCCCTCAAATACCCAAATTTTTACTTTCGTTTTATGTAAATCTAAGTAACCACTGGCATTATTGTACACTCTATTAGACAGCACAGCTCTCTAGCCAACTGCCTGTTGGATAGTTTTATTTAAATATCCAAAGGCATCTTAAAATAAGTCATCTGGGTCCAAGATTTTTTATGTCTCATTTCAGGCAATGGTGCCAACCATCTACTCAGTTTCCCATCCTAAAATTCTTTCCCTTTCACCTCTACTATCAGTTTTTTGTACTCTCAAATATACCCATTTTAAGTTCCACTGGTACTACCATTCCATGCCTCTTAGCAACTGTGAGCCTGGAGCTATATATGAGCCAACTCTCAGAAAGTAAAAAGAAAGTCATATGTGAAACCAACTAAAGAAAAATTTAGAAGCACACAGAGTGGAATAAATGACATATTCATACTTTGCCCTTTCCTTGTAGTGGTACCAGATTATTTCTTATCCATATACTAATGATTTTTTTCCCCAAAAATGTTCTTACTATTAAATTTTCAGTCCTTTTTTTTTACTACCCTACTACAAAAATATTTTTATGAGTCTTTTCTCTAAAGAAGTTTGCATAATCAGGGAAAGCTTTAGTTTTTTTTAAAATCTTAGAACTATAAACTAATAAGATTGAGGAAATCAGTGGCAGTATTAAAAAAAGAATTGCAAGATTGTTATTATTACCACTGTCCTGATTCTAAAACTTGAGAAAACATAGCAGTGAGTATGTTGTAATAGTGTCTGTCATCTTTTTAGGTCAAGTGCAGAAACACAATCAGGAGTTGGAAGAGAAATCAGCACTGATTATCCAAAAGCATTGGAGAGGGTACAGGGAAAGGAAAAAGTTCCAGCAACAAAGGCCATCTCTCACGGAGCATAAAGCAGCAGTCATACTTCAAAGAGCAGTGAGTCTGATATAGCAAAAACAGCTAAGGAGCGAAAGTATGTTCAGATCTGACTTTGTTATTTACCTGTTGAAAGACTTGGTCAAGTGACTTAGATTTCCTAAGCCTTCGTTTCTTCCTTTATAAAATAAAGCTGATTTAGACACCCAGTTCTTAGGACTGCTACAGAACCTTCACCTCATCATTTACCATATTGCAATATTTTATTGCTAATTTTCTTCCTCTGTTGTTGGGGCTGCTAGTTCCTCAATGATAAGAAGCTATGTATTATTTATTTATTTATTTATCTATTTATTTATTTTGGGCAAGGGTACTGGGAATTGAACTCGGGACCTCTTGCTTGCTAGGCATGACTGTGTATTATTGAATGTCAGCATTAGCTCTCAGTGTGTGCTTGATGTATGAGTGGAGGTCTGCCCTACCTTTTTACTCAGTTTTGTGGATCAGATGTCCTAATGTGTGCAAATGGTTTTTGTATACTCCAATATCCTAAAATTCTTTCCCTTAAGTGCAGCATATATATTTAACTTTTTTAATATATAAATTAAGTATTTGATATAATTGGATAGTTGTATAATAACTGTTGAAATGTAGAATGCTGTTCTTAAATGAGAAAAATAGCAGAGTAATATTTTATTGATTTGGTGAAGCATAGTATAGGCTGGTTTTTTTTTTTCAGTTAATGACCAGTTCTCCCAATACCCAGTTATTCTGTCATACATGGCTATAAGACAGTATAATATAACATGTTTCAGATCTTTAAGCATTTAGCTCAATAATCTGTTATTGTTGAACTTTTGGTCAATTTTCAGTTTTTTACCATAATAGATTTTAAATATTTTGTGTGGATTAACAGTTTACAAGATACTATAAAATCATCTAACAACACAGTAGAATAAATACTAGAGAAATCAGAAGAGATATCTGTCTCTTTCTCCTTCAGGCTCGTCTGGGGATCTTAGTTTATAAGTGCAATGAACAGTCCCGCACCATCACTGAATCATACATACTCATGATATTTACCCTCTGCTAAACAAGGGTATCTAAGGCCCATTGATATCAAGGGTGGAGACCTTTCCTTTCTCTAGAGGAAACTCTGCCTCCTTTCTAATACTTTTACTTCACAGATACCTTTTTGTTTTGTTTTTTGAGACAGGATCTTGCTACGTAGTTGAGGCTAGCCGTGAACTCACCTATGTAGCCCAGGCTTGCCCTGAACTCACAGCAGTCATCCTGCCTCAGCTCCCAAGTGCTGAGATTACAGGCGTGCACCACAACACCCAGCTAGCTACCTCCTTTTTAAAAGACTTTCCTGTCGGAGAATTAGCTGGGCCCTTATTAAGTTGATTGACTACCTTGTGTGATTTAGATGAGCCCAGTTGGAAAAGGGACTAAAAAGGGACTTGGAAAAGGGACTAAAAAGTTTGTCTACCATTCCCTAGAGGAATGGTGATCATCGTAAAAGAGTATTTCAGGGGCTATAAGGGCAAAATTATTTTGACTTTCATACTTTCCATTGGTACCTGAGGAAAAGATTAGTCACATTTATCTGATGTCTACTCAAACAAACAAAAAGGGAATATTAGTCTGTGAAGTAAGAACAAAAAGATACAGGTCATGTTTATAATCTTTGCCTATCACTAGTAGAACTAACCGTTAAGTCAAAGCAAAGCTAGCGAAATGGAAAAGGAAATATAAGACGATTATTTTGAAAGAAGGAAAAAAGAAAAAAAATGTAAGCATGTAGACAGAAGAAAAAGAAAATTAGTAGAGAAAATTGGAACATGGCAATGGTCAGTAAAGGACACATTTTGCCATATTTTTAAAGCATCATTTTCTAAGCACACTTTGCACCTGCATTGTCTTATGCAGTAGTCATTAAGCACAGGAGGATATGGAGTACTTGACATGTTAATTAGTCCAAATTGAAAAATGCTCTAAATGTAAAATACCCACCAGATTTTAGAAACTTCAGATGAAAAAAGTATAAAAATCTCAATAACACTTTTTTTAGATTAACTACATGTTGAAATACTAATGTTTTGTGTATACTCAGCTATAACTTTTTACATGGCTCAGTACATACAAAATACTATTTTAACCTTTTTTTAACTTTTAAATGTCACTAGAAGAATTTAAATTATATATGTGACTTGCATTATTTATATTTATACTATGATTGTCTTTAGTAAGAAACAAAGGGAAATAATTGATCAGTTTTACTGAAAATAAAAGAAAGGAATAATCTTTTCAATGAACTTGCCTCGTAGCAAGAACTGATTCTTAGTGTCCTTGAAAGGAAATGAAAGGCTAGAACTATTTTCTGCCTTCTTTCCCTCCATTACTTTGTGCAAAGGCCCAGGCATTGATTTTCTAGTAGTTAAAATCTGAAAAACCTTGTGAAAATTTGCCAGTTTCAAATTACACATCCTTCCGTAGACAAGTTAGAATTCTTGGTCGTGATACAATATTGGAATTAAATTTGAAGCATTAGCTCTCTTTTTCAACTCTTTAAGATTTTTCTGTCACTTTCTCACCTTTTGAAAAGAAAGGAAACTCAGGAAGAAGATAATATTTGCTGGTCTATGGAGCTAAAATGATGATCAATTCTTGCTACTTGACTATAGCAGAAAAGTATCAACATCGTTGTACATAACAATCACTGACCAACCATAAAAGGACTTAGTGAAACAAACATTGGCAGTTAAAAAAATAAATACTTAGAGATACATAATGTCAGAGAGTACTGAAATAACAAAAAGTAAAGAAAAGAGGTAAAAGAACAGTGCTTATTTCCCACTTCACAAAGAATGGCCATTATAAAGAAATCAACTAATAACAAATGCTGGCAGTGCTGTGCTGAACAAGGAAACTTTCTCCACTCTTGGTTGCCTCCTGGATTTCCTTTGGCAAGTTGGAAGTCTGGGTTGGCATCTTGCTTAAGTGTCTTCTCATTTTCTTTTTCTTTTTCTTTTTCTTTTTCTTTTTTTAGTTTAATTCATGGGTTGAAGCTTATAAATTGTTTATGCCAGGTAGCTTTATTGCTAGTATTTATAACTCTTAGAAAATGACTCCTTTTCAGAGATGTCTTCTAGGTGTAGCTGCCTTTTGGATTTTGAGTCTGATGCAAGAGCCTGTCTGTTCAATTTATTAAGGATGAAAAGTTGCTGCCTATTTGGCCTAGTCCTGGTTCTTTGGTACTGGTCTATAGTGTTATTTATGACCCTTAGTCAATTTCAATCTTGGCATACCAGGAACAACAATTATATCACCTTGGCTGAAGCAGTACAATCAGCAATAACAATAACATCAAACAGCCTAGAAAATAAAACCATGGTAACTATTAATTTGCTACCTTTAACCATATGAACTATATTTGTGGTAATATAACAAAATCTAAAACAAACCAGGAAAGTATATACAGTAAATATGCCCTCAATATGATGAGGAGAAAATATGCCCTCAGAGGAGAAAATTTAAAAGGGATTGGGGAAAAAACAGAGAACTAGAAGGGGAAGAGATTAGAAGCAAGGCTGGAGGACAAAGGAAGGTTATGCAAGTTTTGGGAAACTGGTGAAGAAGACAAGGTATAGAGAAGGAAGAAATAATAGGACAGAACAGAACAACAACAAAAAAAACTAGAAACAATGTTCACACTCATACAAAAATAAGAACAATCAAGGAAAAAGAAAACAAAAACAAAGACAAAAGAAAAAGAAACAAATGTCTACTTCAGGGCATATCTCTGCTGCCACTGGTAGACAGAGGGGCAAGAATCCAGATCCATGTTGATTAATTCCAGCAAGCCAGCTGTAGATTTACAGTGGGGTAGTGGGTAATCCCAGCAAACCTGCATCTTTAGTTCCACTGAATTTCGGGCTGGATTCAGGCTGTGAGGCTGGAACCTGATTTATTCAGCCTGCAGCACAGTATACCTCCTGCCAGCTTGAACCCAGCTCCTTGACCTTCTGCTGACTTGAACTGACTTCTGCCCCATCCTCACACTGGGAGCCGCTAGATGGAGCCAGCCTGCAAATGCTCTGTGTTCCAACCTCAGTTGGCCCCTCTCCAAGTTGGCTACTGGCCCATAGTCCTCTCCTGGGGATCGTCTGAATAACTCAATAGCTGGTGCATCTCTCTGCGGAGGCCTCTGGGGTCACCAGTAGTTGCCATACGTGTATAGGTTTGAGCTGCCCTCCCATGCAGTGAGTCAGGGCTCAGGGAGAAAGTTCCACTTGCCATCTTCCTTTTTTGTGTTGAAATCTCTCTCTTTGCTCTCCCCGTGGGCTTCAACTTGCTTCAGATCCTTGCTGGGTCCCAGGGACCCACTTCCCTCCCTCCCTTTTCTCTTGCTGGGTCCAGGGACCCACTTCCCTCTCTCTTCTCTTCCACACATTACTATAATCCAGCATCTGGACCCCAAATCTCAGAGAGGTTGTTTCTCTGCTTTCACCACTCTGCCATCTTGCCGGAAGTCCACGTACACGTATTAATTCTTTTTACGTCCCTTTCCCTTCCCTCCCATCACCCTTCCTCCTTCTCTTAGTCCCATTCCCATTTGCAAAGGATCTATCTTCTTATTTTCTATAATCTTTTATTTTACTCTTTATCAAAGGCATTTTTAGACATTAAAAATCTCTTAGGAATGACTCAAGAAAGAAGACAGCATGGAATCCAAGAAATGAAGAGAAAGATGCAAAGAAGTTACCAAAATGATGTTGAATGGACCATAGGAAGACAGTTATGTTACAAGTGTACAGAGAAGTCCGATAAAAAAACCCAGAAAATGGGTATCCAAGAAAATTAGTGTGGTAGAATGCCTGATACGTTTTAATGTCTTAATAATTAAAGCATAGTCTAAGAAGTAGAGTCAGTAATGAGTATACAGAAAACTAAAAAGTAAGCCAGTGGTACACGCCTATAATCTCAGGATTTGGGAGACTGAGAGTGGAGGATTGCCATGAGTTTGAGGCCAACCTGGGCTACATAGCAAGACTCTGTCTCAAAAAAACTAAACTAAACCAAAGTATTAATTCCAGAGAAAATAAATGTGTAGGGAAGGAAAAGTAATCATAATGTATGATTGGAAAGTCTTCATACAGTAATAATTATGTAAACATTGAGTCAGCTAAAATGATATTGGATGGTTAGAATATGAAAAGCACAAGCAGTGAAAGAGCTAAATCCTGTTTTTCCATTCAAGAAAATCAGTAGATAATGCATATATTTGAAAAACATATACTTGAAAAGCTAAGTATCAAAAGAAAAACCTGAAAAAGTTAAAGTTGTCCTCTTTGGGGTTAGGAACAGTGTTAACTAGACAACTATAGTTATAATAGACAAATATAGTTATTTAGGTTCTAACTATTGTAAAACAGACATTTTAAACAATAAAGTTATACCAGCAAACTTTTGTGGGAAGGGCCAGGTATAATATTTGAGGCTTTGTGGGCCATGCAGTCTGTCGGAGTTCCTCAACACTTGCAGCTCAAAAGCAGCCATAGATGATAACAAACAGTTGAGCATAACCATGTTCCAATAAAACATTATTTCTGGACATGGAATTTGGGCTTTGTGGGGGGTTGTTTGCTTGTTTTTGAGACAGGTGTCACTGTGTAGTTCAGAGTGGCCTTGAGTTCACTATGTAGCCCAGGCTGGCCTCAACCTTGCAGTGATCCTCCTGCCTCAGCCTCCTGAGTGCTGGGATTACAAATGTGCACCACCACACCTTGCTGCAGACATTGAATTTGAATTTCATATAGATTCACATCACAAAATATTCTTTATTTTTTAACATATTAAAAAACCCTCATTTTTTGCTCTCTGTAGAAAAACTGACAGTAGGCTAGATTTGGACTATGGGCAATGATTTACCAACCACTGCTTTTTTAAGCACTTCTTTAGACAGTATGAATATGTGGCTTTGATGACAATAAAAACTACAAAGAAAGGAAAGGAGTGAAAAAATGGGAAGAGTAATTTCAAATACGTCCCAAATCAAGCCTGTTACGAGATTTTTTTTTTTATTACTAGAAGTCCATTTTAAAAGACATAAGAAAGAACATTCAGAAATTATCCACTGCCTCATACCTTATTTTATAATATTTTCTCATTAACCAAGGCCTTGTTAGATACTTTATGATGTTTATAATAGTTAATACTCTATGATATTTACCCTATGATGTTTACTCTGTGATGTTGGTCATGTAAAATTAGGGTCCCAGTTTTCTAAAAACATAGAATTAATTCTGTGGAGATCAAGTAGCTTGCCCAGAATCATACAGTTTATAAGAAAGAATTGAAATTAGAACCCAGTGCTTAATTCCTTGTTAGTCTTTATTGCTTACTGCATTAAAAAAAACATGAACGAATCCTTGTGATCAGATTTCCATTGCTCTGACAGCAATACCTAAAATATCAACTTAGAAGGAAGGATTTATTTTTGCTCAAATTTCTGAGGTTCCAGTCCAGGCAGGGCTTGTGGCAAATCAGAGCATCAGTGGCAAAGCTCCTCACCTCCAAGCACACAGAAAGCAGGGAAAAAGAAGGGGGAAGGGCATACTTGTAACAGTGACCTAACTTCCTTCCACTAAGTCCCATGTCTTAAAGGTTCTACCACGTCCCAGTAGCGCCATCAGCTGAGAACAAAACCTTTAATACATGACCCTTTGAGGAACATCTAAGATTTACACCATACCAATCCTTATAAAAAAAAAAAAATGGAAGCACTAGAGAGGAATATCCAGATGATCCCTGTGTTACATGGTGCTAGTGATAAGCATTCAGTAGACAGCATAGTATGGTGGTAAGATGTATAGAAGAGGTAAGTTAGATACAGTAAATGTATTTTCAACTTACAATGGGTTTATTAGGAGATAACCACTTCATAAATTGAGGACATCTGTATAGTTAAAGTCAGTGCCTGTTCTTACTCTATTACAATCCCATCCATCCACTCCTCATCCTCACTCAGAGTTGACCACTGTTGCGCAGTGTCACTGCTATATGTTGTAGACAAATAGTAGCTGTATTGGGGAGATAAATCATAAACCTTATTTTTTCTCCCCCCTCCCAGGTTCTTAAATTCTTAACAAAGTGCCGTAAGAAAAAGAAACGATTTGCCCCTTGGCAAGGACTCCAAGAACTCACTGATGCACACAGAGTTCACCTGAAGCAACGAGTGGATGACTATGTCAGAAGACATTCAGTATGTAGGCTTCTATGCCATAATATCCATATTACATTACTTCATTGCAGGATATTCACCAAGAAAGCAGTAGCTTGTGTGCATAAGCCTGTTTATTGCTGACATAAAGTAATTCAGTGGCTTTACCATACAGTTAATGATTTGAAGTCTTTTTATAGTTGTATGACTATAGAAGTATAGTCAGTGGTGAAGAGGACTTTGCTTCCCATACTTCAAAAAGACTTGCTCATAGCTTCTTTTAGAATACTACAGGAATACTTTGGCTATTTTGAATCTTATAAAAGGAACATATGTAGCTGTCAGCCAATGAGTATTGATTATTACATATGAGCATATACAAAATGCAGAGACCAGAAGATACAGGATTTGAGTAAAATCCCTCCTAGGATTTTATTACTATGAAACCTTTTCCAAATAGAATATATATAAATTATATAAAGCCTTATACTTTATATGACATTTTCCTAATCTTACAAATCTTTTTGTTAGTACATGTTTGCAGTACATAGTTGTTACATTCATCTTAAAAGTAGATACATGTTCTTAACATATGTTACTTCTCTTCTATTCCCTTTTACCTTCCTACCATCTCTACATTGTTTTTTTATTGCCCATTTGCAGATGATCTACCTCCTTGATTCTTACTATCTTTGATTTTATTTTCTGAAATTATTTATACTTTGGTTCACTCATATAAGTGAGGTTACATAATAGTCAAACCTGAAGGTCTGTTTCATTTCATTTAACATTATGGTCTCAAATTGCATCCTTTTTCATACAAATGTCTCCAGTTTATTCTTCTTTATGTCAGAATAGTAGCCCCTTAGGTATAATTACCATGTTTTCTATATCTATTCATTTATCGATATATAGGCTGCTTCCAAGATTTAGTTATTATAAGTTGTGCTTCTATAAACATGAGTATAATATGATGTGTTTAACTCTAGGGAAGATACCCAGAAAGGAAATAATAGAACTGAATGGAATTTTCTATTTTAGGTTTTTTGAGGAGTCTCCATACTGATTTCCTTAAGTTTATATTCTCATCAACAATGTAGGAGGATTCCTTTCTCCCTATAGCCGTGCTGGTGTTGATCATTATTTATTTTCCTGATGTCAGACACTCGTCCTAAAGTAAGATGGAATCTCAGTGTTGTTTTAATTTTCGTTTCTCTGGTGGCCACAGATATTGGACATTTTTTCACTTATGGCCTACTTATACTTCTTCTGAGAAGTATCTGTGCATTTTAGTTGCCATATTTTGTTTGGGTCTTTTAATTTGAGGGGTCTGGGTGTTTTTCAGTTCTTTTTAAATTCTAGATATTAATCCTCCATCAGAGCAAGAAAATTTGTCTCTTTTCACTGTATTGTTTCCTTTGCTGTGCAAAACCATTTTAATTTGATATAATGCCATTTGTTGATTCTTGATACTATTCCTTCTGTAACTAGATTCTGTTTAAAAGGTCCTTTCTTGTGCCTATGTCTTTAAGAGTTTATCTGTTGTATCTAAAATTGTTTCTGTTTTAATAACTGTTTCATCCATTTTCATTTTACTTTGGTGTGAAGTGATAGATATGGCTCTAAATTCAATCTTGCACATGTGTGACCAGTTTTCCCATCCCCATTTGTTGAAGAGGCTATGTTTCTTGCCTTAGCATATATTTTTAGCCTCTTTGTCAATGATCAGATGACTTTTAACATGCCTGGGGTTGTTTCTTCATCTTCTCTTCTGTTCCATTGACCTGAATGTCTGCTTTTGTGCCAGTAGCATGCTGTTTTTAGCACTGTAGCTTTGTAGTATCACTTGAAATCTGGGACTGTTATGCCTCCTGCCTTGTTTTTGTTGCCAAGGATTGCTTTTGCTATTCTAGATGTCTTCTGGTTCCATATAAATCTTAGGATAGTTTTTTCCAATTTCTGTGAAGAATACTGTTAGCGTTTTGATTAAGATTGCATTAAATTTATGTATCAGTTTTCATCCATATTGACAACACTGATTCTGGCTGTTCAAAAACAGGGGATGTCTTTCCATTTTCTGATGTCTTCTTCAATCTGCTTTTTCAGAGTACTATAGTTGTGAATAGTATTGTTTTCCTAATTTGCTTCTCAGTGGATTCTTTATTGATGGACAGGATTACAATTGATTTTTGTGTGTTGATTTTGTCCTTTCTTTTGCCTGATTCCTCTGGAAAATGTTTTGAGTACTATGTGGAATAGTTGTTGTCATAATGGAAATCATTGTTCCTGATTTTAGAGGTCAATCTTTCAGCTTTTCCCCTTTTAACATGGTATTAACAGTAGGTTTGTCATAAATGACTTTTATCAGATGGAGGTAAAGTCCTTCTATATCTACAGTATTTTCTTCAGAGTTTTTATCATGAATGAATGTTAGATTTTTGTCAACAGCTTTTTCTGTGTGTAGTAAGATAATCATATTATTTTTATCTTTGCTTCTATTTATATGATATATTACATTTACTGATTTGCATATGTTGAATCATCCTTGCATCCTTGGGATAAAGCCTGTGTTTCTATGATGTATAATCCTTCTAATGATTTGTTGCATTGTATTTGCCAATGGCTTGTTGAGGATTTTAGCACTGGGAAGTTCATTAAAGAGATTAGAGTTCATTAAAGTTCATTAAAGAGATTGGCCTACAGTTTTCTTTTTTAGTTGGATTCTAGTCTGGTTTTAGAAGTAGGGTATTATAGCTTCCAGGAATGACTTTGGAAATAGCCCTTCCCTTTCAGTTTCTTTAAAGAGTTTGAAGAATATTGGCATTATATGCTCTCTGAAGTTCATGCAGAATTCAGCAGTGAATCCATTGTGTCCTGGATTTTTCTTAGTTGGTATGTTTTTTATTACTGCCTCAGTTTCACTGCCTATTGTTGGATTACTTGGGGCTTTTATATCTCCTTGTTTCAATTCTGGTAATTCATTTGAGTCTAGGAATCTATCTGTTTCTTCTAGATTCTCTAATTTGTTGGCATACAATTTTTCATAGCATTTACTAATAGTTTTCTAAATTTCAACAGTGTCTGTTGTGACTTCACTTTTTCCATTTCTAATTGCATTGTCTTGGGTCTTTTCTTTCCCTTTTTTGGGTAAGTTTGGCTAAGAGGTTGTCTGGTTTATTCTTTCAGTGACCTAGCTCTTTGGTTTATTGATTCTTTGTATTTTTTTTAAGTCTGAATTTCATTATTTTTTACTCTGATCTTTATGAATTTTTCCCATGTAATAAGTCTGGATTTGAACTGTTCTTGTTTTTGTAGGACCTTGAGCTATCTGATTAGATTATTTAGATTATTTTTTCAGCTCAGTTTTTTTTAATGTGAGCATTCACACAAATAAGCTTCCTTCTTGGGCTGATTTCATTGTATCCCTTGGGTTCTGGTATACATTGTACTGGCATTATTGTTTGATTCTAGTAATTAATTTCTTCTTTGATTTCTTCTGTAACTCATGAGTGTTCAGGAATGTGTTATTTAATATCCATATGTTTGTAAACTTTCTATAGTTTCTTTTGCAGTTAATTTCTAGTTTCAGTGCACCATTATTTGATATTATACATAGGATAATTTTGATTTTTTTCATGTTTATTTGAAAGAGGCTGTACAGGCTATTATGTAGTCTATTTTAGAGAAAGTTTTTTATGCTGCTGAAGTGTATATCCTGTGGCAGTAAGGTAGAACACTTTGTAGATATGTATTAAATCCATGTATTTACATCTGTGGTTTAGCTCTTTATTTCTTTGTTAATTCTTTGTTTAGCTGATCAATTTGTAATAGTGGGGTATTGAGGTCTCCCACTATGATTGTGTTGGTGTTTTTTTAAACTTTTATGTCCAGTTTTATGAAGTTGGGTGTATCAGTATTCAGTGCATATATATTTACAGTTGTTATCTTTTTTACATCGTTCCCTCAGCTAAGATATAGTGATCTTCTTTGCTTCTTCTGATATGTTTTAGCTTGAAGTCTACTTTGAGAATAAGATTGCTACCCCTCCTTGTTTTTTAGGTCCTAGTGCATGGAATGCTGTTTTCCATCCTTTGATTTTTAGTTTATGAATTTCTTTTTGGATTAGATGAGCCTCATTTTTGCAGCCAAACATTGAGTTCTGTTTTTTGATCCAGTTTGCCAATCTGTGTCTCTTAATTAGGGAGTTGAGGCCATTTACTGTGAGAGTTATTACTGAAAGGTATTTGCATACTCCTTTCATTATATTGTTTTTCTGTTGTTGACTCCTTATTTTCTCCTTTTTATTTAACTGCTCACCCTCCTTGATATATTCATTCCATCAGACTTTTTGGCTTCATTTCCTCTGTCTACAATAGCTTTTTTTGAGTGCTGGTTGAGTGGTCATGAATTTCTTAAGGTGGTCTTTGTCATGGAATGTCCTTATTTCTCCATCAATTTTGAAAGATAGTTTTGCATTATATATCAGTCTGGGTTGAAAGTTGTTTTCTTCACTCCAAGCTCTCCAAGTTTGTGTTGAAAAGTCTGCTATAATCCTGAGGGGTTTATCTTTTTAGGTGATTTTTTTGCTTTTCTCTGACAGCTTTTATGATTTGTCCTTGTGTTAGAATTCTGGGATTTGGACTATGCTGTGTTGGGGGAGCTTATTTTTTCATCATAATTATTTGGAGTTCTATAAGCCTCTCTTACTGTCTGTTGGGTTCTTTCCTCATGCTTAGAAAATTTTCTGCTATGATTTATGTAGACAGATTTTTTTACTCCATGTGTGCTGACCTCTGTTTTTTCTCTAAGTCCTCTTACATTAATTAGTCATGGCATCATTGAGTAGCTGTTGGATCAATTTTCTTTGCTCTCTTGTTTTTAAACTATCTCTATCATCATGTGCTTCCATTTTGTCCTTGAGGTTTGACACTCTTTTCTCACATTGCTCACTTTTGCTGTCCATGTATTCAATAGAATTATTTTTCTCTGGGATTTCGCTTTCATACTTTTTCATGCAGTCTGTTTCTTTGCTAAACTTCTCACTGATATTTTGAATGACTTTGGTCAGCTCTTCTAATTTTTTTATTTGATTCATCTGTAACTCCATTGGTCAATTTGTTTGTTACTTCCACTAAATAGTGGAAATATTTGGTTATGTCATCTTAGGTCACTAAATTTCATTGCTTCCTCTTTAGTCATTTTGTAGAGCTCAACCTTTTGGTATTTGATATCCCCTCCATCAGTCCCCCTCAATCTGCTTTGAGAGAATTGGAGTCTTTGGTGGTATTTTGTTACCTTGTTTTTACATGTCCCCTCCCCCTTTTTGTGCTGAGGGTTAAGGTTAGAGTGAAGAGACTTTTTTTGTTGATATGAAGATCTCGTTTGGTACTGTTTTCCGGTGATATGATCTTTATTTGCCAAAAAGTATTGTCTACCACCTCACCCTATTCTATTTAATTGCGTTGGATACAGTCACTGTGTTGTAAGAAAAAAATTTTATTGGTTACAAAGCAAACATAGATCCAGCCATGTATCAGTCATGAAACTTAAAACTTGTTTTGTCAGTTTTACTTTTTTATAAATCTGGAATGTAGAAAGAAAAGGGAAAGAAAAAGGAAGCAAGAAAAGTAACTGGTAAGTTAGTGAGAGGGAAATAGATAAGAAAAATGTTAGTAGGTTGTTATGGTTTGTGTTTGGGTGTCCCCCCAAAGCCTCATGTGGTCACGGGGCAGGCTTTTAGGGTTTGATTGATTATGGGTGTGAGAGCTACACCCGCCCTGCGGTGAATAGTTTGCATATGTAAGGGAGAGGAAGAGGCAGCTTGCGGCCATTCCTCCCTTGTGTGTGTTTGTTGCTTTTGCTGTGTTCTGCGGCCATGAGCTGTAGCCCTCTGCCATGTGCCACTCTTCCTTGTAACCTGCCAAGTATGGTTGAAACCTCCACAAAAAGGAAGCAAAATAAACCTTTCCTTCCTTAATTTTGGGAGTCAGGTATTTTGTTCCAGCAATGAGAGAAAAGTAACCAAGACATAGGTAAAAAGTAAGAGATCAGATTCTGCTGGAGATGTTTTTATAGCTGGAGTAAAATGTTAGTTTTGAGGGAATTTAAGAGAATATTTGTGGAGGCAGGAGAAGGAGTACAAGGAGAAAGAAGTGTAATTACAGATTGAGGAAAGGTTGTTAGAACCTGTTGATATATTTATAGTCAGTTTGGATCCTCTAAGTACAGTTCTATTGAGGGTTACCCTGAAGTGGCCATGAACTAACTCTACCATTCAAGTTAAAGCACTGGTGTATTCGTACTTGTTATATATACGTGAAAGGTGGAGAAGAAGCAAGGAAAGACCAGGGGTATAGGGAAAGTAAGGAAGAGGAGAGAAAAAAGAATACGGAGGAAAGAAGGTTAAAAAGAGAAGAAATACTGCAAGAGCAAAATAAAAGCAAAAAAAAATTAAAAAGTAAAATAAAACATGCATAAAGAAGCAAGAACTGGAGAAAAGAGAAAGACAAAAAATGAAAGAGCCCAGAATGGACAAATAAGCAAGGAAACAAAGAAAAAACCCTACATGGCCATATGGCTAGTGTCCACCCAGTCTTCTTCCCACTGTAGTACTATAGTAGTCTCCTTATAAGACAGCCTAGCCAGTTTCTCCTCTACTTGAGGATTGCTTAATTGCCTTCCTGGGAGTAGAAAGGGCTGTTAGTCTCTCTAGACCCACCTCCTGGCTTTAAAGGTGTGCTTTGGCTATGGCCAACTGTAGATCTTTGTCTCTGTCCCAAGATCCATCTTTCTCTTTGGGAAGAAGAGGATGTGAAATATTTTGCCCTATACCCAATTCCCTGTCAGTTACCTCCAGTAATTATGCCAGTAACCTCCCATTCCTGGTCCCTTCACTACTGGGCAAATTTCATAGTACTCTCTGTGTTCTCCCTCTAGTGATATTCTGCATGATGTCCCCAGAACTCCTTCAGTTTCTTCGTGCTTAGAGCTTTAACCGTACCTGACTCAAGAGCTCAGCTTTCCAACCTGTGGAATCTGGTGCAGTCCCTGGGCTCAGCAGTGAACCTCCTTTTTCTCTGCAGGACAGTAGGCAGTGGGTAGGAGTTTTCCTTGTCTCACAGCTTTCTGTTGCTCAGGGAAACAATAAGATGATTGGGGGAAGGAGCTGCAAGTTTTAGTGTTGCTGGTTCTCCCTTGCCTTAGTTGGAGGTCAACTCTTCCTAATAACAGCATTTCAAAACACATAAGGCTAACATGGATGAACCTTGAAGAAATATTAAGTAAAATAAGCTAGACAAATATTGTATGATTCCATTTATCTGAGATATCTAGAATAGTTATACTGATACAAATAGAAAGAGTAAAACAATGGTTTCTAGGAACTGGAAGTTGGGGGAGCTAATGTAGAAATCATCCCACGTATATGACCAAATAAGTCAACTGCATGACCAGAGGTACATGTGGTTAAAACAGTGGGGAAACTGAAGCAGTTGGATCCATATGTTAAAAAAAAGAAAGAAAAAAAGATGAACTTGCATATATACATCACATCATGTACAAAATTTAACAAAATGGATCTTAAGAGCCAGGTGTGATGGTACATGCCTATAATCTCAGCAGTCTGGGAAGCAGAGGCAAAAGGATCAGAAATTTGAGCCCAGCTTGGGTAAATCAACAACTTAGTGAGACCGTCTCAAAATTTGAAAAAGGGCTGGTTATGTAACACAGTGTAAAGACTCTGGGTTTCATCCCCAGTACTGCAAATAAATTAAATAAGTAAATAAACCTGAAACATAAAACTTTTAGAAGAAACTTTGGAGAAAAGTGGTGACCTTGAGTTAGGCAAAGATTTCTTAATTACGACACTAGAAGCAAAGAAAAAAATTGATAAATTGACTATCAAAGTTTAAACTTCTCTTCAAAAGGTGGTGTTAAAGAAATAAAGAGAAGGCACAGATTGGGAGCATATATTTGCCAAGCATATATTTGATAAAGGGTCTTTATCCATAATACATAAAGAACTTTTAAAAGTCAATAATAAGAAAACGTATGAACCAATTTTTGTTGCACAAAAGATTTGAACAGACATTTGACCCAAAGAAAATATATAGATAATAAATAAGCCCACGAAGAAAATGCATCATGGAGGAAATACAAATTAGTCATTGGAGGAAATACAAATTAAAATAACAATAAGGTACTCCACACCTATTAGAATGGCTAAAATTTGAAAGGTTGAACACATCAAAGTTGGCAAGCATGTTGAGGAACTGTGACTGATACACTATTCATGGGAATGTAAAATAGTACTACTACACTCGAAAATAGCGTGGCAGCTTCTTAAAAAGTTAAACATGTATCTACCACATGATTCAGTCATTTAAGTCCTAGGTATTTGACCAAGAGAGAAGGAAATATATTTCCTTATGAACACTCATACATTAATCATGACAGCCGAAAACTAGAAACAACTCAAATGTCCAACAGCATATCAGTTAACAGTTGCATACACCAGTAAAAAAGAATGAATTACGCTCATGACAACATAGATGAGCCTCAAAATGATTATGCTAACTGAAAGAGGCCAGACAATGTAGACTATGTACTATGTTATTCAATTTATACAAACTCTAGAAATACAAACTGTCATAACAGAAAGTGTATCAGTAATAACTTGGGAGGTGAGGAAGGGGGTGATGGTAATGGCACAAGGAAAGCAGGTGGTGATGAGTGTTCATTATCTTGATTGTGGTGATTGTTTCACAGATGTATGTCAAAGTGTAGCAAATTGTTCCCTGTTTATATTGAGGTTACTATATGTCATTTTTACCTCAGTATGACTTTTATTTTTTAAAAGTTAACCTAAATACTTAAATGAAATTCGGAGTCCTGAGCTTTTGAAATACAATTAGCCTAGCCACTAATAAAATATGACCAATTGATACTTGAGGTTCTGATCCATCATATTAACTACTCACTTAACCAAGAGCTGGAAATGAACTGGAAAGAGTAGAAGAAGCATAAGTGACAGTTCTCTGTGAGCAAGAGCAGTGAAGCATTCCACAGCGAAACCAAATCTATGACCAGTCCAGACCAAAAGACTGTCGTGCTTTTAGCAGTTTTAATCATTTATAAATTTAATCACCTCTATTAAAATTACATAATGCGGTAACATGCACCCCAAGAAATTCTAATTCAGTAAGTTCAGTATAGCTTCATGTATCACTATTTTAAATTTATACTTAAATTTATTTTTATATGTGCTGAAAATATACAAAACATAAACAATATCATTATAACAATGTTTAACCTCACTATAGTTCATCTTTAGAACTTTTTTCATCTTGGAAAACTGAAATTCTATATTCATTAATCATTAAACTCTCCATTCTCCCTCTTGGAAACTACCACTCTAGATTTCTGTCTATGAATTTGATTGCTTTAAGTACTTCATGTGACTGGAATCATGTGGTGTTTGTTCTTTCATATCTGGTTAATTTCACTTAGAATAATGTCTATAAGATTTATTAACTTATGTCAGAATATCCTCCTTTTAAAAGGCTGAATAAGATTTCATTGCATGTGTATACCATATTTTGTTCATTCAGCAGCAGCATACAAGGGTTCTGATTTCTTCACACTTTTGTCACCACTTCTTCCTGTCTGTTCTTATTTTTTTTAATGGATAATAGGTGTGAAGTGGTATCTAATTGTGGTTTAGATTTGAATTTTTATAATAATTTGTGACTTTGATTATCTTTTCATGTCAATTGATCATTTGTATGTCTCCTTTACAGAAATGTTTGCTCAAGTCTTTTGCCCATGTTTGAGTTAGGGTATTTTTGAGTTTTAAGAGTTCTTGGAATATATTATAAATACTAATCCCTTGGCATATGTATGATTTGCAAATATTATATGCCATTCTGTGGTATGCCTTTTTATTTTAATAGTGTCCTTTGATATACTAATGTTATTTTGATGGTCAGTTTGTCTGTTTTTTTTTCTTTTGTTGCCTGGGCTTGTGGTCCAAAAACATTGTATTACCCAAACCAGTGTTGTGAAACTATTCCTACATTTTCTTCCAGGAGTTTTATAATTGTAGCTCTTATTGTTAGTTTTCTTTTTTCTCTCTTAAATAACCTATATATGCAGTTGTCCCTCAGTATCTTTAGATTAGTTCTAGGACCTGAATGTCTACTAAAATTCACAGATGCTCAAGTCCCTTATATAAAATGTCATAGTATTTCAAAAGCTATATACATCCTTCTGTGTAATTTGAATCATCCCTAGTTTATTTCTAATACCTAATACTGCATAAATGGTATATAAAATTTTGTCATACTGTATTGTTTAGGAAACAATGCCAAGAAAAAAATTGTATCTGTACATGTTCAGCTTTTCTAATATGTACTTTCAATTTTCAGTTAGTTGGATGCAGGGGTACGTACAGATAGGGAGAGACAACTGTGATTCTGATATACTCTAGCTTTTTATTTTTGTTATTTTAAGTGCTGCTTTAGCCATATCTTAGTGCACTTGCTTGAGCACCTATGGCTGAAAAGGAAGACATTAGCAGAAACAGAGTCATAGCAAAGATCCAGGAACTGGAGTATATGAGAATGCTAAGAATATTTCATCCTTAGTATCTAATCAGTTAACTTTCCCTTAAATTAGCTGACTAGCAAAGGAATATGGTTAGTTACTTAGTTAATTATTTGTAGTACAGGGTATTTAAACCAGAGACTTCACACTGAGCTATATCCCCAGCCCTCTTTATTATTATTATTATTTTTTTTTTTTTTGAGGTAGGGCTTCACTAAGTCATTAATTTTCCCAAGCTAAGCTTTAATTTGTGGTCTTCCTGTCTCATCCTCCCAGAGTACTGAGATTACAGGTTTGTACCTCCACTCCCAAGTGAAGTATGATCCTTTAGCTGATTTTCTTCTATGTTCTATAAAACCTTTAGATAAGTTTAGGAGTGGGGATGGGTTAAGAAGTAAGACAGTATTTCAGTGAGGTCCAGGAAAAACAGATTGACCTTATTGTTCCTCTTCCAGGACACTGTCTTTGCCAAACAATTTATAATTTTGACTACAGTCTCTTAATGTTACCCCTTCTCCCATAATTCCATACTATCTAAGGAAGTGATATATAGGAGCATACCAAAATAAACTTCCCTTTTTGTGTTTTTATCTTAGGCTGTTTTTAAGAGACTATTCAGCACATTCACAAGAGTATCAGATAGATATAATCACAAGATTCTATTGATAAAATGATACTAAGCACCCTAGAATTTCTGCTAAGTGGTGAGCAAAATATACTTTGTTATATATGTCCTCCTTATGACAAGCTGTTCTGTCCTGTGTTCCCAGGGTTCTCAGATGTCAGATGAAGCCAGCAGGGAGCTCCATGCCCAGGCTCAAGAACGGCTACAACACTACTTTATGAGCAGGGCCCTAGAAGAGAGAGCCCAGCAGCACAGAGAGGCTGTGATGGCTCAGATCAGCACAAGTATTGAACAACTAATGAGTATGTACTCCTTCCATTTTTGTTTCATGAAATGAATAACCTCTGGAAGATGTATGACATCTAAAATCTTCAAAAGGAAGATACTACTAATAATCTTCTTACCCAATTTCTATCTTCAAGGATTTTCTACATCTAGATCATAACAGCATAATATTTTCAAATGATACAGATTCCATAACCTCTTGTGTACTTCCTCTACCCTTGCTATTATTCATATGTGTTAGGTCAGAGTTACAAATTTCAAAGATGGTGAACCCTGTTAACCAGTTTATACTAAACAATCTGCAATGCATTTAGTCATATTTTAGAAGTAGATGATAATCATGGTTACAATGCCATTCACCTATGGAGCACTTTATAATTTTTAATGAAGTGCTTTCACAAAATTCTTTAAGGCACTTAAGAAAAATTGTATCTTTTAAACATAGAAATGGCCAGGCAGTTGGGAGTGTTCCTAAAGGGGAGTTAGAATCCTCTCTTTTCCTGCTGTAGTGGAATTTTAGCTCTGTAGTTTCTAGGTGCCTACTTGTTTGGCATGGGGCTCTTCCATTTACCTGTTTATTTTCTGTTTATTGCAGAGGCACCAAATCTGAAGGAAGCAGAAGGAAAAGAACCTGAGCTCTTCCTAAGTAGATCCAGGCCTGTGGCGGCCAAGGCCAAACAGGCCCATCTCATCACCCTGAAGCACACACAAGCACCTTGGTGGAAGAAGCTTGGGGAAGAACCAGGCAATGAGATTGATGTTCCAAAGGAAGAGCTTACTATAGAATTAGAAACCTTATTCATTGGTGGAACCAAATCCCCATAGGGAAGTACCCTGAAAACTGATACTAATCTTATATTTCGGGAAACTATATTGGTTCTGCTGTGGTATACTTGTAGTCTAAGACTTGTCTCACTTATGATTTTCCAGAAATTTCTCTCAAAAAAAGATTTATAGGAAGCAAAACAAAAAGTTATCATCTACCTCTCAATTCTCTTTCTTTTTTCCTCCACATCCTTGTCTCTGGCCATATGGACAGATATGTGTTGCTTTGATTGTGGAACTAAATTGATCATGGCATCCTGTTGTTAACAAAATATTAAATTTATTTCATTTTTGCTATCTTCTGGTGAAAGGATTTTTTAAATAAATATTTTGAACAGTTGCTCTAAAAAACTTGGGATTATTTTAATTTTTCACGTTTGTTATTTAAAATTCCTATATTATTATTTTTATTGTTATAAATGTGTTTTGGTCATTATTAAGGTGAAGATAAGTCAATTGAAGGACTTACTGTTTTGTATAAAAAATGGTTGAACTTAGTTTCTACTTGTTTGTTTTTTTGTTTTTTTGGTTTTTCTCCGGTACCGGAACCGAACTCACGGCCTTGCACTTGCCAGGCAGGTGCTTTTGCCGCTGAGCTAAGTCCCCAGCCCCTGAACTTAGTTTCTATTCTGTTATTTCTAAAAGAAACTACACACACACACACACACAATCTTACTAGGACTCAATGCAAGAAAAATTTCTCTAGCTAAAATTCCATCTTTTTATTAACTGTGAGAACTACCTAACTTATTGCTTCCCTTTTTATCTAAAACAGCCTGAGTGTATTGCCATTATGCTATTTGAGTGTACTTTAAAATATCCCTCAGGTGACAATTTGATTACTTGTATATACAAGTCTGCCTATATGATAAAAAATGCCAATATAGATATTCTAGCAACTGAACTTTGCTGTGTTTATGGTAAAAAAATAACTTTCTGATATCTATTCTAGGCTTTATATGTTTATATTGTCTGAAATCAGTCATAATGAAAGGTTTGTCAGGTCTACAAAATAGAGGGCAGATCCTAGGTTCTGCGTTCAGAAGTAAGAATTTCTTTTCAACTTGTATTTTTATTGGAACATGTTTGTAGTATATAATGACTACATTTCTTATGGTGAGCTAGTGCATGTTCATAACACATCTTATTTTCATCTTCCTCCTCCTTCCCTCCCTCCCCCTCTCTCCATCTCTTGCTTTTCTTCCACTTGAAGTAAGAATTTTAATGGCCAAATGATCACATAGATATCTTTATTGTATATTATTTGGCCATTGTTATAATTAAAAGAGGAAGAAATTGGATTTCTTACTGAAAAAACGAAGAAGTCTATATGTTCTTAAATTCTAGTTGT
Organism: Chinchilla lanigera; assembly: GCF_000276665.1. NCBI lineage: Eukaryota > Metazoa > Chordata > Mammalia > Rodentia > Chinchillidae > Chinchilla > Chinchilla lanigera. Next base: position 21,118,957 of record NW_004955427.1, on the reverse strand, counting down.
ACTAGGGTAAACACCTAAAAAGAAATAGGGATTAATATTAAAGATAAAAGGCTTATCTCAAATGCTGCCTAATTTTTTCTAAATTATATCACTTTTTGGAGACATAATTTACCAATATTGTTTTAATTTTTGGCCCTTATTTAACATGGTTATAACATGAAATTTAAAAACCAATGACTTGCTAATGTTCTTGTCCTCTTTTATCTACTTTAGATCAGCCAGAAAGAAACTTTTGGTTCCTAATGGCTAAGCAAGGTCAGTACCACAACCAGCCCAGCCTAAAGCAGACATAAGAAGATAGGCCTTTGGCCCCTCTGCAGCCCTTAAAAATAAAGGATCAAAGTCAAGGGAAAGAATAAGGCAGAATAGAAAAAAATAAAAATAGAAAGGAGACAAAGAAAAATAATAATTTAAAAATTATTCTTTTAAGAAGACATCAACATCAGGACACAATCAAGTTTATCCAAGGTTTATCCCATATCTGTATCCATAGGCTTGTTTATTCTTCTTTTCTTCCAGGCCCATATATTCAAACTCCCTTATTTTTTTATTTTTATATTTTTCTGTCCTTTTTTTATTTTAAAGAGAAAAGAACAAAAACAAAATAACAAAAACAGACAAAAACAAAACAACACAAACACAACAAAAATAATACAGAATTTCAAAACAAAATGATAGGAAATCAACAATGGTTGTTGTATTACTTATTATCTTCAAAGTAGTTGCTCAGATTACCAGATATAGGTATGCAAGATTGATGAATTAAAAATTAACTGTTCCTTTCAATAAACCAATAGAAATGAGTAGTACAATTATCTTAGCTATCTTGTATATATATATATATATATATATATATATATATATATATATATTTTCCCTTCCTTTTTTTTTTCTCCTTTCCCTCATTCCAGTTGTTCTTTCCTATTGAGAAGTTTCTTTCCCTTTCACAATATCTATTGTACCTTTCAGATTTTATTTACTCTTTCAGGTTCTTACACTAGGGAGACAATATGGTATTTATACATGTGGGACTGATTTATTTCACTTATGAGTATGGTCTCTAGTTGCATCCATTTACCTATAAAAGCCTTGAGTTTATCTTTCTTTATAGCTGAGTAACGCTCTATTGTATAAAAATACCACATCTTTTTTATCCATTTTTCTGGTGATGGGCATTTGGGTTGTTTCCAAGACTTTTCTATGACAAATTGTGCTGCCATACCATGGGTGCACATATATTGCTGTGATATGATGTTTTTAATTCTGGAAAAACACCCAGAAGGGGACTAGTTGGGTTAAATGGGACCTCTGATTCTAATTTTTTGAGAAATGTCCAGACTGATTTCCAAAGTGGTTGCACGAGTCTACATTGCCACCAATGGTGCAGAAGGGTTCCTTTTTCCCCACAACCCCTCCAGCATTTGTTATTGGTGATTTCTTGATGATAGCCACTCTTACTGGGGTGAGATCAAGTCTCAGTGTTTTTTTAATTTGCATCTTTTGAATGACCAATGTATTTATTTGCCATTTGTATTTCTTCATCCGAGAAGTGAGTATTCATCTCAGATGCCTGTTTTTGGATAGCTAACATCCCTCAGACAAAGGACTCATATCTAGAATATATAAAGAATTGAAAAAAATCAGACCCCCCCCCCCCAAATTCAAAGACCCAATCAAATTCCCTTAAAGATACTGGTTTTCTTTGTTTTTTTTAGTGCCGGGAATCAAACTCAGGACCTCACATTTGCCAGGCAGACGCTGTGCCACTGAACTATATCTTTGGCAACACTTTTAAAGCTACTTTAAGTTTATAAATTAGCTTATATGATGATATAAAGGCAGGAATCTGATGTTAAAAGAATAAACTGAAACATACAAAACATAGAGTAACCATAGCATAGAGCACCCACAGCACTTTTGGGATAATGAGACCTGGCAAATACAATCTGAGCCAACTGGTGGAGTGGTAAACAACAATTCATCCTCTTTGAGATTTGGAATCCAAACATTGAGAAATAACAGTTTGGGGAAGTAGAAAAAAAAAAAGAGAAGTAGAGCCCCACGAACTAGGAAAAATCCAGCAGGAAATAAAAACCTTCAGAGAAAGTGAAGAGACAGAGCACAGCGCTTCTGGGGAAAAGACAATCTGCGCTTTCTCTCCATGGCTCCTGGCTTGTGGCTCACCAGGAAAGGAGACCAGATCTCTACAAAGTGAAAGCTGGGACTCCAGAGAAATTCAGGGAGTAACACAGCAATGGGACAAACTAGTTAGTGCTGTGCAATGCAAAGAGAGTATAGGATTCTGCTCTCATGGGAGTCCTTTGATAGGGAACAGCTGGTGAGTGGCTCCAGTTCAAGCACCCACATCCCCTGGAGAGAGTGCTTTGCTGAATACCATTCCAGGAAAGGTTGATTGTTTGAACCTGGCACTCAGCCATTGGATAACTTCAGTTTAGGGTTCCCATTGTTATATTCCCACAGCAGCTAAATGAGAGACAGTTGTGATCAAGGAGCCCCAGTCAGGCGGGAAAGAGACGCCCTGAGGGGTTTAGGGTAAATGTCACAGGCCTGACCCCCGCATGGTCAGAGGCTAGACTCAGCCTGAATGGTTCATGATTTGAAAGCCACAGAACTGACGCCCTTGTCTTAATCCTACTGCCTGCTGACCACACGGCATGGATCTGAGCCAGGATATGTCTTCATTTGGACACTCCCCCAAAATCGTAGATCCAGGAAAAAAACCACACATATAAAAATCACAGAGAGGGACTGGGGATATAGCTCAGTGGCATAAGCACTGGCCTGGCAAGTGCAAGGTCCTGAGTTCAATTCCCAGTACCCCCCGCTAAAAAAGTCACAGAGAACCAGCACTCAGGAGGCGAGGCAAGAGGATTACTGTGAGTTCAAGGCCAGCCTGGGCTACAAAAGTGGGTTCAAGGCTAGCCTGAATTACACAGTGAGACCTTGTCTCAAAAAGATAAGGAAAAAAAAAAAGACAAGGAAAAAAAAAATCACAGAGAAATGTCTTTTTGATTTTCTTTTTGTTTTTTGTGTGTGCATTGTTTTTAGTTTTGTTTTCTTTTTTTCTTTCCTTCCCTCATTTCTTCTTCACGAGTTTATTGGTCTTGGGGAACTTTTCCTTTGTCCTTCCTTGCTTATCTCTTTTTTTTTCTTTATTTTTTCCTCTTCTCACTTTAATTTTTCTCCTTTTTTCCTCTTATTTTCTTCCCTACTAATTTCTTTTTTCCCTCTTTTTCTTTTATTTTCTACTTCTCATCAGTTTTTTTCTCTTACCTTTGCCTGATTCTATAAACATCCTTCTACTTCTCAATAGGATCTTTGTACCACTTTTTCTCTCCTCCTTCTCCTATCACATAGTTTAAAATTTCAAATTTGCCCTCTTGCATTCTCCTATTACAAACTTTACATCTTTTTTTTTGATACCAGGAATCAAACTCAGGACCTTGCACTTGCCAGGCAGGTGCTTGTGCCACTGAGCTATATTCCCGGCCCCAAACCATATCATTAATAGTATAACCATAAAGCATTGTTAATCTTTTGATAGTTTATTCTGTAAAAATGCTGTCAAATTCTTTTCTACCATTAACATAGATATAGCTGTCACATTTAGTACATATTAGCTGTAAGTCAATATCTGGGTTATCAATGTTTACACCATAGTTGTGGGTTTCTTCTAGAGGGTTAAGGGTGGTACATAATTTTTTTTATGGTGTGTTCATAGTCAGTTCATCTTCGACAATACTACTATAGCCTATTTGCTTGATAATGCCAATGTTACACAATTGTCACTATTTCTCTGTAAGCCAACATTCAGGTTACCTTTGTGACATTAGCAACACTAGAGTACATTCCCAGAGAACTTGGGATGTAAATGAGGATGAAAGAAGAAGGGATAACAAAGACAGGCCAAAATTATGGCAATGCTTTAAGCACACTCAAGTTACCCAAGGAAAAATCCAGGCAAGAAGACCGGACACTGGGCACATGACTGCACCAAATCATCATCTAGGTCCTACTCCATGTGATAGCAGATATGCCTGGCTCATGGCCCTGGAGGGATTAACTGTCCCTGCGTCCAGGGAGGAGCTACGCCAGCCAAGCCTTCAACTGTTGGTCTGATAACGAGAACTGAAGGTGCCTGAGACAATCTATAGTTCTCCTGTCCACAGATATCTCTGTCTCCTGTGAGAAACCATAGGTGACCCTGGATGTCAAGGTTAAGCAATTTCAATTCCTTTTGGTTCTGTTTTAACTTCCAATCATCTCTGGAAAAACTTCCTCTAAGTCCATAGCCATAATTCCAATCAAAGCTTCTTTACTCCTGCTTTGCCATGTCAATTCAAAGATCAATATTCAACCATGAATTTTTAATTGTCCCACAGTGTCCACTTCCTTAATAGGAAGAAATTTATCAGCAAAATTAGGGGGCAGTTCTCCCATTCTGACAAGGCCAAAGCAGATTTTACCTATTAGGACTACATCAGGCCATATTTCTAGACACTCCTTAGGTTACCATAAAATATTTGCACTGCTGTTAATCCTAACTCACTGACCCGTACAGGCTCAGAGGTTAGCCACTCTTGTGAATGGGTTATTTCCCAGACTTACGCAAGCAGGCAGAACATCAGTGACCTGCCCCTCCAAGACCCCAAGGAAGTATGGCTCACTGATGGAAGTAGCTTTGTTCAAGAAGGACATTAAAAGGAAGGTTATGCAGTTTTCATTTCACAACAGGTCACAGAGGCCAAACCTTTCCCCCAGGGACCTGTGCTCAAAAATGACAGCTCATAGCTCTGACTCAAACATTGCAAAAACCTAAATACTTACAGACTCAAAATATGCCTTTCTGTTGCCACATGCCCATGCAGCAATCTGGAAAGAGGTTTGATCAGTCATCTATAAAGCACAAGCAGAAAATGCTACAACTCTTAGTTGTCATAGATTTCACCTTTTTAGGATAAAGCCAGCTCCATTTGAATTGTCCAAGGAAAAAGAACACCCTGAAGGAAGTGAACCTCTCTAAGATCTGAGGCTCCTCCTCAAAACGTGTCTCCAGTACTGCTCCAGGATTTTTTCAACCCACTCAGTCACCCATAACATTCCAAGGCAGTTGTCAAGAACATAAGCCCCAGTAGGTACGATCTACAAACTTTTTCAGCCAAAAGTGGCTGTATGAAGACAGAGACCACCGCATATTCATCATCTCTTAAAGAATTTTGGGGATTTCTCAAGGGGAAATGAGGGAGGGGGTTAGGACCACAGCAGTCCGATGACCAAGTGGGTGGGACGTATCAATCATGGAGATCCAGGACGCGTGCAGAAAAACAGCTCCCAAGCCCTTTACCCAGGACCACTCAGAAAATGCTACCTTCAATTCTTCTGGCATGAGATCAAAGAGATTTTTGATAGGACAGCCTATATCTGATATCAGCCTTAGGAGTGGGTGATATAAAAGATTTACATTAACTTCATTGCCACTATGCTCTTTCACAGTGGTTTGCTGTCACCCTGAAGAGTACTCTTTTCCTACCTCTAGCAACTGAGAGCCTATCTTTTGCACATTTCCTGTCCAATTCTTTGTTCAGGACAAAAAGAGTCAGGTAAGAAGCTCTAAAGGGAGTTCACAGCACCCCAGGATCCTGGTAATAGTGTTATGTATTATAATGTCTGAACTTGAATCCTGGCTGCATTGCTTATAACATGCACAGCCTTGGACAAGAAATTCAGCTTCTTTATACTTTAGGAAATTAAAAATGATGGCACAGAGACCAGCAGCAAAATATAGCCTTTCTGGGATACAGAATCAAGATTACCTGGGAAACAGTTTTGTGAAGAAAAAAGAAGTAGATCTCTGGGAATTGGGTGGGAGCCAAAAAAAACCCCAAAAAACCAAACAAACAAAAAAACCCACAAGTAACTAGAAACCAGAGAAAAGTTGGAGAAACAGCACAACACAGAGGAAAGAATGATGCAATCTGGAAAGCTTAACCCAGCTCCTGAGGAGGACCTGTTTCCACTGACACATCAGAGAGGGTCAGCAGCTCCCAGGAAAAATGGGACTGAGCTGGCAGCCCTAACCCTATGAAAAGACCATGGCTGCTGTAAAATGCAACAACAGCATGTGGTTTTACTCAAAGTGGCTGCTTTTGCATGGCAGGCTAGAGTTGGAGAAGAAATTCAGTACAATGCCTACCATTTTTGAGAGGGTTTAATCAGGAGCTATATTGGGAAGGGGTTAATTGTTTAAGACTGAGCCACAGAACAACTATAGAACAGTTATACTTCAGAGTTTTCAGTGTCACTCTACCACAGTGACTGGGTGGGAGATGGCCACAAGAGACATCTGTGCAAAGGGAGCAAGGTAAAATGGACCTCCTGAGAAGTTTAACCTGAGGCAGGGAAGGATATGAGGCCCTGTCTTCTGTGCTGAGTTGCCAAGATGGTTGGGGATGGTTTATATATTTTTTCAGAGGGGACCAGATCTGAAATTGCAGGTATTAAATTCAGCAAATTGCTTGAACCCCTGCCCTGCTGCCTACATAGAGCAGAGAAGTCAGTGGTCTGTTTTCTTTCCCCATCTACCAATGTGAGCAACAATATGCTTGGAGGGTTTCTACAGCCTTGGATGTATGAAAAGGGGCCTCTAGATTGGGAGGCAGCACCTCAGAAACCCACAGGCCATAAAGCTGTATGGAGAAAACCATGACTTGGTGTGCACAGAGGAGCATAGAAAGGGTGTCCTACTGGGGTAACCTATCGCCTTAGAGTGGAAATCACTGACAATGCCCAGCATGAAAAGCAGAGTAAACTTAAGCAATCACACACAAAAATGTGAGTGTGGAAGGAAAATGGGTCTTTTCTCTTCCACATATCTGGTGGATTCCAATACTGCAGATGCTAGAAAGAAATTTTTTTGACATTTCTTTTTTCTCATTCCTTTTTTCTTCATTGGTTTTGGAGATTTCTGTTGTTTTCTTTCTCTTTTTTTTTTTTTTAATCATTTTTCTCTTTTTTCTTCCTGTTGGCTCTTTTCTGTTACTTTTATCTATTATTGTTTTTAACTCCATTTTCTCTCATCCCTTTCATCTTCCTTTGTTCTATTTTTGAAGTTTTACTTTCATTCTCACATTTCCTACCACCTCCACCTTTACTAGTATAACCATTAAGGTCTATTAATCTTTCAATATTTAGTTAACACTTTGCTATTAAGGCTGAATTCTTTTCTATTGTTAATGTTGCTACAGCTTTTGCAATCAGTAGATATATACAGTATGCCAGTATTTGTTTTGTCTTTGTGTCTGTAATTATAGATCTCTTTTCTATGGTTAATGGGGTACAGTAGTAACTTCTAATGGTTTTTATGGTGTGTCAGTATCCAGTTTGACTCAATATTGTTGCTCATTGTATCAGTGAGGGTTCACTAGAGTAGCAAATTTAATACAAAATCTTTATATATATGATATATAAAAACGAAGGCTGCAAAATGGTTTACTACATACTAGATGAGTCAGAGGATCCAGCTGAAAGTTGAAAGCTTGGAGTTCACTTCAGAGTCTGATGTGAGCTTGCATTGCAAAGCCAAGGGTCTGTGTTGAAAGGCTGAAGAGTGTGATGAAAGCCTGAATAAGTGGAGATGAATGACCAAAGGTGATGGCAAAGAGCAGAGCTCAAAACAATTATAGTGAGGGACCTCAATACCCCACTGTTAGAAACAGACCAACCAGTCAAAACATCAACAAAGGCATGTCATAGTTAAGCCAAAGTTTTGAACCAATGGACTTAGCAGATATATATATAAAGTGCCCCACCCAACAATAGAATATACATTGTTTTCAGCAGCACATGGAACTTTGTACAAAATAGACCACACTAGCCTATAAAGCACGCTTAAGTAAATAAAAACAATCAAGATTATCCCATGCATATTATCAAATCATAGTGCAATGGAATTAGAAATCAATGGCAAAAGAAACCACAGAAATTATGTGAACACATGGAAATTAAACAATACAATCTTAAATAACTAATGGGTCATAGAAGAAATCAAGGAAGAAATTAGACAGGCCCTAGACAAAGAATAATGATATTATAGCATACCAGAGCCTACGGGACACAACGAAGACAGCTTTAAGAGGCATTACAGCTGTGAATGTGCACATCTGAAAAGCAGAATGAGTGAGCCCAAATGAATAACCTAATGATGTACCTCTTAGTCCTAGAAAAACCAAAACAATCTAAATCCAAAGCTAATAGAAGGAAGGAAATTATAAAGATCAGAAATTAATGAAATGGGGTCTAAAAAAATAAATAGAATCAATGAATTGAGGAGCTGATTCTTTGAAAGAATAAACAAACTCTTAGCCAGTCTTACCAATAAAGAGAGAATCAAATTAATGTATTTGGAAATGAAAAACATGAATCACAACAGATAACACCAAAACCCAGAAGATTATTGGCAACTATTTTGAAAACCCATACTCTAATAAACTGGAGAATTCAGAAGAAATAGATAAATTCCTAGATACATACGAATTTCCAAAACTGAACCAAGAAGATGTAAGAACCATGAATAATCCAATAACAACCAATGAAATTGAAGCAGTAATAAAAAAGTACTAACTATGGATAATGTTTTTTGTTTTCATTTTGAAACAGGGTCTCACTATGCAGATTAGCTTGGCATTGAACTCACTGTGTAGTTCAGGGTGGCCTTGAACACATGGTGAGTGCTGTGTGTGAACACATCCTGAGTGCTGCAATTATAGATATGCACCACCATACCTGGTTAAAAGCTTGCCGAATATGAAAATCCCAGGACACAATGGATTTGAGTGAATTCTACAAAAACTCCTACAACAACCTAACACCAATACTCCTCAATTCTTTATCTTAGTTACTTTTCTATTGCTGGGACAAATTACCTGACACCCATAAGTTTAAAGAGAAAAGATTTATTTTAGCTCATTGTTTGTAGAGGTTTTGGTCCATAGTCAGCTAGTTCCAAAGCAGGACAGTATGGCAGAGGGACATGGCAGAGGCAAACAGTTCACAGTATGGCAGGCATGCGGCAGGAATTAGCAAGCTTTTCTTTCCCTTTTTATGCCATTCACTGTACAAGGCTATTGGTTGGTGCCACCCACAATCAGGGTGGGCCTTCCCATGATCAGCACCTAGAACTATGCTAAACCAATCAATGGAATAATCCAGTTATCATACACCTGCAATCCAGTATTGCATACCCCCATGATCCAGTCACTCCCCAAAGCTCCACCTATGAGTGCATGAGGTTTGAGAGGAAATCTAATTATAAGCTAGAATATTCTGCCCCTGGCCCAAACAGATTCAAGTGCACCCCTTTATACAAAATGCATTTACTCTATCTCTAAGAGTTGCCAAATCCTAACAGGTTCAGCCATGGCTGTAAAGTCCATGTCCAAAGTCTCCTCTGATGTAGTGTCTACTGGTGATCCCAAAGGCCTCCATGAAGAAATGCATCAGTGTAATCATGTATTTCAAAAGTCTACTAAAATTTTAAATTAACAAAAAGATATTCAGCCTCATTAAACATCAATTTATTTGTAATATATCATAGGTGGATTGTTAATGAGGATAAAGAGCATAATCTATATAAAAGTAGTTGACATGGTATGTAGCAGTGTGAGATTAACATTTCAGAATGATCTATAAAGCTCTTGGTGTTTCAGGGAAAACAACAAAATGATTATGTCTAAATATGATGTCTGATACGAGTTTCAGCATTGCAGTTAATCAGAGTAAGGGTTGTGGGAGTGAGGGTGGTCTATTATCTTTTAGGTGCTCAGTTTGTTACAAAAATACTGATATGCTACTGTGACTGGAGGTAGCTGGCATTCCAAGGCGTGCATGATAATTCCATGGACTACCATTTGATCATCACAAGAATAAAATTACTGAGTTCTACCGTAGGAAACTGTAAAAGTTGGACTACAAAGGGAAGATAAGGAAAATACAAATAACATACAGAACCTAGGCATAGAATGTATGGCATTTCAGGTTTTATTCTCAAGAGACTGTGATTATTTCATTACAGTTCCATTCTTCCTCTGTGTGTTCCCCTGCCTTTAGCCCTGAGATCTAGGCCCTTTCACGCTAAGATTCATGACCCTGTTTTTGTTCCCGTTAATTACCTTCTAACTGTGCTCTGGTTACAGTGTCCTACCCTAAACTCTTCTACCTACCAGTGGTTTCCCTTTCCTATGTCTCTGGTTTCTTTTATAGATCTTATACCTTTTTGATTCAATAAATAATGAATATTCTAGAATGTTCTGGGACTTGGAAGTATCAGTTGAGATCAAGACACAAAATCCCTGTTTTGTTAGAATACTCTAATAAGGAGAACGAAAATGAAACTATTAAAATACATAGGGGAAAGAGGGCAGGGGATATAGCTTAGCAGCACAAGCGCCTGCCTGGCAAGCGCAAGGTCCTGAGTTTGATTTCCAGTACCAAAAAAAAGAGAGAGAGAGAGAAACAAACCATAGGGGAAAGAACAGCAATAAAGAGGTATGGTGCATGTGTAGTACTACAATTTTATGTGTGTAGCCAAGAAAGCTTACTGAGCTGCCTTTTGAGCTTCAAAAGATTCTACAATCATTTGGATAAAGCCGCCCATATAGTGGACTAAATGAATGGTTGGTACACAATAAAATGTAATAAATTCAAACTGACATTATTTCTATTGCGAAGAAAGTGCCTGAGATGATTCTTGGTAGCTGGATGTTATTTTCCCCTTTCCTTAGGGCCCTGAGGTGAGCATGCATGATTTCAGTCTCTTGCTGGAGCTCCTCACTGACTCATTCCAGAACTTGAGCCTCAAATCTCACCACTGCTTCAGGTCTAGCTGAAGTGCCACTTCCTAGGACATACTTTCTTCCTATTCATTATTTTCTCTCATAGTCACGTCCTTAAGAGTCATTGCTGATCCTCTTTCATGTAGACGCCACCTTCGAGTCTTGAGTTCTGTCACTAAATGGACAGAATGGAGTCCGTCGGCAAATGACAAGATCATACTAAATGATCAACTTTTTTGGCTCTAAAACTTGTGACTCTAAAAGCAAAATCTACATTCCCGCTCCCTTTTCATAGATCATTCAATAATCCCAAAGGCAGCGGGTGCCATCGATCCAAAGCTTCCGCAGAAGCCCAAGCCATACACTGGCCCAGTCCAGTCAACTTCCCGGAGGAACTGCATGCTCTGGAATATCCACCTCACAAGCGAAACGCCTGACCTTTCCTGGAACGCCCGCCCTCCCGGCACTTCCGGTCCGTCTCCAGATCTTCTTCCGGGACACTGCTCTCATTTGATCCCGCCCTTCACCCTTCCTTAGAGTCCATTGGCTTTTTCTTTGAGGAAGCAGAGGATTTTCCGGCGTTGATTGGTTTCTGTCATTGTGGACGGTTAGTTACAAACAAGGCGTGCCTGGTCTCCCTGGTAACGCTCTACTCACGGCCCCGATTGGTTGATATCCTAATCCCGTCTTCCGTCCCAACAGCGAGTGGTTGAGTCCCTGGAGGGGAGCGGCGGTGGTAGGTGTCGTGTATGGGGTTCCTGAGCTGACGTGGCTCAGATTGGGAGAGGGGCAATTCGTGCTTCCCGCGGCTGCGGCTTGCAGGTGAGTGGGGGACACTCCCGAACTCCTCCCCTCGGCGAGTGCTGTAACGGTCACCCCCGCCACCTGGGCCGGCGCTTGCGAGGCAACCTGTCGAGTCCCCTTCCTGTCAGCCTTGCCCGGATTGAGTCCGGGTTGGCCCTTCACCCGCTTCCCTCTGCTCACCAGGCCTAGCTGTAGTCATCGTCACGCCTGTTGCCCCCTCTGGAGAGTTTTGTGGCCTCCCTGCATGGCCTCGGGGCACATACACTCGGTATGCCCCCTCTTGGTACTTCTTGGAGAAAGGCGCCCTGGTCAGTCCTGTCAGCACGGCCTCGTTTCCTGAGCGGCCTGTTGAGGCTGCCCTTCGTACGCATCCGAGGACGGGAGAACCTGTCCCGCCCTTGCGCTCTAGCCCTAAACAAACTTAGTGTCCCGGATGGGAGGCGGGACCCAAACAATCAAAGGTCTTGAGGCCGGAGGTCGAAGAAACATTGGAGATGTTAATGCAGACGGAGGCCTGTCAAAGATTCCGCTAATGCAAATGGATCGCTGGAAAGATGAAAAGACAGGACTGAACCCTTTGATCTCATCGACGCTAAAATCCCAGGAGTCAGAGGTGGGCGGGTGTTAGAGGAAAGGGACCTTGAAGAGCGTTCTGGAGGAAAAAGAGCTTGATTTGATTGTATGGAGTGTTTATTGTGCTTCGCAGGGAGGGTGAGGCCCTTGATGAATAAGGACTTTGTCAGACTTATTTAAAGAGCTCCAGACTACAATTTTAGGAACAGGACAGAGTTATTTAAAATCATGGATAAGTACTTACACGTTTAGAGGTAGCTGAAAACTCTGCAAGGGAATTTTCTTCCTGCTTCAGCCTCCTGAGTGCTGGGATTACGGGTGTGTGCCACCACCAGGAGTTTTCTTATCGTGGTGAAGCACTTATATAATATATACCTTCCTTCATGTGAGCCATAGTATGCATGCTATTCTGCATCTCTTTTTTGCCATATAAGAATATATACAGGGTAAGCAAGCACTCCTAATCTGAAAATATGAAATCCGATGTGCTCCAAAATCTGAAACTTTTTGCGTACTGATGTAAAGGCATAGGTGAAAAATTCCACACCATGTAACTTTATTTCATGAACAAAATTATTGAACATTGTGTAAAATTATCTTCAGGCTATGTGTACATAGTATATATGAAACAAATTTGGTGTTTAATCTTGCTTCATCCCTAAGATACGTTATTATGTATATGCAAATATTCCAAAACCCTCCAAAAATTCAAAATATGGAACGCTTCTGGTCCCAAGCATTTTGGATAAGGGCTGGTCAGCCTGAATCACACATTTGCAATATACATGAGGGTAAAACTACCTCATTCTTCTACATGGCTACACAGCATTGCCTGTAGAAATATAGAAACTGTAGTTAACTGTCCCTTGTTTTTTTTTTGTTTTTTTTTTTTTTTTTTTTTTTTTTTTGGTTTTTTTCCGGTACTGGGAACCGAACTCACGACTTTGCGCTTGCCAGGCAGGTGCTTTTGCCACTGAGCTAAATCCCCAGCCTTAACTGTCTCTCGTTGATGGACATTTAGATTGTTTTCAGTTATTACCCATCAGACACTGCTGTAGTGAATATCTGTGGTGCTACACTGAGTCCTATCATTTTAGTTTGTGTACTGTTTTAAAAAATTGCATGTAGCACTATTAATATAATGTCCTCAGACCCTCATCCCGGTTTTCAGCCCAGGTGAAGAAATATTGGGTGATGAGGTTATGCAGAAAATGAAATGTTTCGTGTGTCTCTACCAGCCTAGGAGCTCTGTTGAGGGCTGGGGGTGTGGTTCAGTGGTAAGAGCATTTGTCTAGCATGTGTGAGGCTCTGGGTTCAATCCCTAGTATTGCGTGCCCGCACATGCATGCACGAACACACGCACACACAAGCACAAAAGGAAAGCTTTGTCAAGTTGTGTGATTGGACAAATTACTTAATTTCCTTGTGCCTTAGTTTACTTACCTTTAAATTAGAGATAATGATAGTACCTGATGCCCTAGGGTTGTTTTATGAATAAAATGAATTAAATAATGAAGTTATATGTAAACCAACTGGACCTACACTTGATGGGGTTGTGCTGTGTATATATTGTAGCTACTGTTTCTAAACTTATTTAATGAACATGTTACATTTTGTATTATGAAAAATCACTTCTAATTTTCTTGTAAAATTACTTCATATTCAGTGTGTTTTTTTCCAGCCATCTAGTGCTATCTTCCTATTAGTTATTCAACCTGATTCGAAAATTAAGAAATTAAGGAAAACTGCTGAGGTCCAACTAAGTATACATGAAATGACTTTGAGGAGTGACCTCACTGGAATGGAAATCTCACCATCTTCTTAGTTGTTGCTGTGGGAATGTGATTTAAGTTCCAGAGTAAGTGGCACATGCACTGCCTCTCCAGTTATTTTGCTTATTTTCCCACGCACATTGTACTCCTTCTATGGCCAAGGATATGCCTTATATTCCTTTATTTTTATAGTTCTTAGTATAATGCTACAAATCAGGTACTTTAAAAATAAGTAATTGTTGACGAGTAGTGAAGGCTTTGAACAAATAACACTATTTTGCCATGCCACGTCAACATACGAGTGTTGAGGTCTTGTGGCAGGGTGTGTGTAAGGTGTGGCCAGCATGGACTTTGAGGGATTGTTTTATTTGCCTGAATGTTTTATAGAATCCTGGCCTCGGCATGAAGCTCACGTAGTCCAGGCCTGTCCCATTTTGCAGTTAAATACTAATTCTTTCCTTAGCTGCTCTTCGTGTTCTGGTGCTTTCTAAAACAACAAGAGTATTGTCCAGCAGTCACACTTTCCATGCATGGATTTATTACTATGAACATGAGTATTTTCCCATTTACTTATTTTTATATGTGCATTTGCCCATTTCTGGGGGAGACTCATCTTCCTTCACTTAGCTCCATTGTGGCTACTTAGTGGCTGTCATGCCCTCAGCTTCTCAACCCTTGAGCCACAAATGTAGTCAGCTGTACATGAAATGACCTTCCTTTACATTTTCTTAATGTTTCCAGTTACAGAACTAACTCTTGAATCATGGAGTCATATTGGTGGGCTATAGAATGGCCTTTGTCCATCTTCATTTTAGGGTGAGGAAACTGACATTCCTAGGATAAAGTGACTTAACCAGTGTGATAAAACTGCTTCTTGGCGAGCCAGGACTGAAAGCTCCATTGCCTGGCTCCCAATTTGTCACCTCTTTTTGTGTATCTTTCAGATTGTTCCATCAGTCTATGAGAGACTCCTATAAAGAGTCCTTTTACTAAAGAAGCTGTTTTAAGTGCTATATCCTTAGTAACTTCCCAGATTTTCTCATTTAAATACATATATTTTCACTCTTAAAATACACGTATTTTGAATGGTTATTTGAGAAAAGTAATCCATTCTCCGTTTAGAGCTTTTAAATCTTTTTCTATTGCTTATTTAACTGAGGAACGTTTGACATGTCCTTAATTTCTCCGAATGTCAATTTTCTCCATCTATAAAATGGGAGTGATAATAATACTTAGCTTGCAGATTCTGTTAAGATTAAGAGAGCATTATATATGAACTGTCTGTTGTTTTCACTTTGCAATTAAATATTTCTTAGTAATTGTTGCCATTAATAGTTTTACTGTTTTGTGTTCATGTGTATATATCCTGCCTGTATAATGATTTATAGCAGGACACTGCTAGAAACACATACTGGTAGGGAAGATAAATTAGAATCTCATTTGTGGTAATAGTAGGGGAGAGAGGAAGGAAATTACAGTTTGATAAGCGTTCAGCATTTGCTTTTATTCTTTATCTTGGTTTTCTTGAGACAAGGTCTTACTATATAGTTCAGGCTGGCCTTAAACTGACTATGTAGCTAGCCCAGGCCAGTCCTGAACTCAAGGTGATCCTTCTACCTTGGTCTCCTGAGTGCTGTATCTAGCTAGGATTTTAATTTTATATAAAACTAAATTTCTGCATAAATGGAAAAAATTTAGAATCATATTTTCACAATGGAAATTACGTAAAATAAGACTTACCATAAATCTTCTAATGGTGATATACAAGTGTTGGATTTACAACATCCCACCTTGGTTGCGTGAGTGTGTGTACATCGGCTTATAAACACATGATATCTTTACATTTTCCTGACAGGGTACACCTTAAAAATAGTTGAAAAATGTTGTGAATTTCAGTTCTGTTCTGGTTAGTTTTTAAAATAGTGGTAACAGCAGTAGTGGCCAATTTACTTAAAACAGAAAGTGTGAGTCCAAAGAACAGGGCTGCAGTAGAGGCGGGGCCGGGGATTGGTTGGGGAATCTGAACTAAAAGTGTGGATAAGTGGGCAGTGAGTTAGGTATATGTAGGTCACAGTGTGTGATGAGGCTGAGACTTAAACATAAAAATCCCCTGGTGAATATGCATGCTAATTACTCCAAGTTGGTTATTACCTGATGTTTACATGAATTGAGATATCACATTGCCTCATAAATTGCACAAATGTTATGCCAATAAAAAAGTAAAATAAAGCCATAAAAGAAACTCCCAGTGGATATCTCTAAATATATTTGCTTAATGAAAACTTCCATTAATTTTCCTAAAAATTTTATTGTAAGAAAAAACACAGGTATAAAAAACCACACTATTGAATATGCTTACCCTCATGAGCTACTCTCAGGTAGCATTCTTTTCATAGCTACCAGGTGAGGAAATACAGGCTGGATGTGGTGGTGCATGCCTATAATCCTAGCACTTGGGAGGCTGAGGCAGGAGGATCACTACAAGTTCAAGGCCAGCCTAGGCTACAAAGGGAGTTAAAGCCTAGCCTGAACTGCACAGTGAAAACCTGTTTCAAAAAGACAAAAAATAAAAACAAAACAAAACAAAAAACCAGCTTGGCTAGTCCTAGAAACGCTTCCATATTCCCATCCTACTCAGAGCCCTCTCTTTTTTCCCAAAAATAATCACTTCCTTGTGGTTTCTTTTACAATTTTTACTCAAAAGTGAATCCTGACTTTGTAAAAACTTGATATCTTAAGTCTTTTCCTTACAATAGTGTTTTGAAGAGCGTAGGTCTTTTGACCTGTGCAGTTTGCCACAGTCTGGGAGTTACTCATTCCTTGGACAGTTGCGCATGTTCCTCTGACTACTGTATTTCCTAGTTAGGCAGCGGGCAGGGAGGCTTTATCAGACTGAGGCAGGACTACAGGTGGTATGTTCTTTTATCAGGAGCTTCATAATAGCTGATTTTTTGCTTTTATTAGCTGTTGATGCTTGGTGTCTAGATCCTGAGTTCATTAGGGCTTATAAATGTTAGGAAAGGTTTTTTTCTTTTATCAGTTGGAATACTAAGAAGTGTTATGAGTTTTATAAGGAGATCCATGCTTTCTAGTATTTGCTTCCTGTAGGGTAAAGATCAAATAGGAAAGGCAAGATAAATCCTTATATATATCTAGTTTTCAAGATAATTGGTTCAGATGGTGACTAGTTTATTATTATTTGCTCATGGATTTTAATATATTCTGTGGATTTTAATTTGTTGAAATTCTTCTATAAACTCAGACTGTCCTTTTAGCCAGTGGGAACCTCTTCAGTTTGGTGCTTGAGTCCTTTTGATGTGACTAGTAGTCTTTCATATCTTTCTTTTTAACCTGTGTGATGAGCTATTTCAGACTTATTTTGTACATTCCTTTCTTTAGAACTGGAATCAGCCATTTCTCTAAGAAATGAGAAAGGTATTTTAAGGTCCAAGTCTAGGCTAGAGATAATCATGGCTTCT
This sequence comes from Chinchilla lanigera, assembly GCF_000276665.1. Lineage (NCBI taxonomy): Eukaryota > Metazoa > Chordata > Mammalia > Rodentia > Chinchillidae > Chinchilla > Chinchilla lanigera. Next base: position 21,101,479 of record NW_004955427.1, on the reverse strand, counting down.
CAGTTTGTCAGTGTAAGCCTTTTTAGTGGACAAAGTCAGGAAAATGTAAAGTATAACATTGAATATCTTGTAAGTTCATATTGATACTTCCAGTTGAAATTGAAGATCAGTTTATATTTTGGGGTTTTTCATTTCTTCTGTGCTACATTAGTATCTTCTTTCTCATAATGAAAATATGCTAGAATTACTAATTACTCAGTTGTTTTAATCTCATATTCTACATACAATAATTTGGAATCACAATGCTACTTTGGATTATTAAAAGGTTTTAAAAGATTTTTTTTTACATATTCTATTTACATTTTCCCCATTTTTTTTATAGCTGTCCTGTATATTATCAGAGTATATAATCATTACGTACTAGGTTGTCTCCCCCTAGTCTTTGTCTTAGTTCTATCAGTAACTCTGCATTTCATTAATGTTTACCACCAGTCCTTCTAATAGTGTCTTTTTACTCATTTTTCTCCATAGTAGAATCCTTAGAAGAGGTTTACGGGAAAATGTCCCATGAATTTTCCTGCTTGTTCATAACATTTTGTCTTTGGTCTTTGTATCTGAAATTCATTTTTGGTAGAAATAAAAATATTGGCTCATTTTTCCTTTTCTTGAATATCTTCAATCTGTATTCATTTCTCTTCTGGCAAAAACATTGCTGTTGAAAAGTCTGGTACAAATCTTACTTTCTTTATCTGACTAGTTATATAAACTCTTGGTCTAAATCCTAAAGAATTTTTTTTTTTTGTCCCTTTGAGACAGGGTCTGACTGTGCAGTTCAGGCTGGCCTTGAACTCACTTTGCAGCCCAGGCTGGTCTCAAAATCGCAAGGATTCTCCTGCCTCAGCCTCCCAAGTGCTGGGATTACAGGCATGCCCCACCACACCCGGCCAATTAATTTTTTTTTTTTTTGGACTTTTTTAAAGTTTGTTATTTTTACTATATTGTTTTATTAGTCATCTGAATTGATGTTCTCAGGAACATGATGGCTTTTTCAAAATGTTTCTTTAAAATTTCAGGTAAGTGTTATTTGATTAAGATTTTCTACATTTTTCCTGTTCCATTGCTCTTATTTTTCTTCAGAGAATCCTATCATCCAAATTGCTTATGTTCAACATTACTTTCTCTTAAATCCTATTTAATTCTTTCTTTGAAAAAAAATTTAACATAAATAATTAGGAATAGCGATTACTATAGAAAATTTGCAAAAGTAGTATGTAGCTCCACTATACCCTTCACCCAGTATTCGCATGTTACATTAGTAATATTTAATATTAAGAACCAGCTTTGGGATATGCCTATGAACTACATTCTAGACTTTGTTCATATTTCATTAGTTTCTCTATTAATGGCCTACCTCTAATCTAAGATCTAATCGAGGATATCACATTGCACTTAGTTCATTTTTTTCTTTTTTTAAAGTCAAAATAATTGTAGAATCATGTGCAGAGGATAAGGAATAAAACAGATATCCCTTAGGCAACCTCATTAATTTCCCCCAATGGTTACATTTTGCAAAACTGTTTCATAATGTCTTGTAACCAAGATATTGACATTGATACATTTTCTAGTTTTACTTGTATGTTATTTGTATATGTATATGTGTATATTAAGTTCACAATTTTATTACCTGTCTAGGTTCCTGTATCTGTCCCCATAGTGAAGATGCTGAAATGTTCCAACATGAGATCTCTTGAGTGGTCTTGTTATAACCATAGCCACACTCTATACAAGCTTTCCTAACTGCTAGCAACCACTATTTTTTCCCCCGTTCTAGCATTTTGTCATTTCAAAAATATCACGTAAGAGTAGAACGATATAGTGTAGACTTTGGGATTAGCTTTTTCATTCAGCATAATCCAGCATAATCTGGAGATTCATCTGAATTGTTGAGTGTATCAATAGTGTGTTCCTTCTTATTGCTGAGAAGTATTCCATTGAATATATATACCTCAGTTTGTTTAACCATGGACTTGCTGAAGGATAACAGGCTATTTCTAAATGTGTTCCTTTTCTTTGTGTGTGTTTTGTATGTGTGTGTGCAGTGAACATTCATGTACAGATCTTTGTGGGAACTAAAATTTTAATTTCTTGGGATGGGGGCTGGCGATTTAGCTCAGCGGCAAAGCGCCTGCCTGGCAAGCGCAAGGTTGTGAGTTCGGTTCCTGGTACTGGAGAAAAACAAAACAAAACAAACAAACAAAAAAAAAAATTTCTTGGAATGAATGACTAGGAATGGAATCACTGGTTTATAAGGCAGTGGCATGGTTAATTTTTAGGTAACTTCTTTTATGTAAAAAAATTATCTTAAATGCATGTTATTCATTTTCCTCTTCTAGTTCCATCTTTATTTCCAAAGTGATTTAAAAATTTCAAATCAATTTATTTGTAGATTTTTCAATATTCCATGTATATTTTTTCATGTCTTATGTCATTTTTAATGCCTTCAATTCATTTAATAAGGTTAGTAGGTTATAGTGTTGAATTGTTTTGAGCATGGCTCTGACATGCTTCTATTTCTGTAGAGGTATTATACCTTTTATTTTTGAAGTGATTGTTTTCCCCACATTTTTATTAGTGCATATTGGTTATACAGATTAATGAGTTTCATTTTGGAAAATTTTTACATGCACATAACCAATTTTAATCATCCTCCCCCATGGCCTCCCTCACTCCCAAGCTGCGTTTCACAAGTTTTGGAGGGATTTCAATGTGTATAATGCATTTTGATCCTATTCATGCCTCTTATTACCCACCCTTACACCCATTATTCCCCCTCCTTCTTCTCTTCCTCTTGTCTAATACTGTTCTTCCCTTCTGCTTTCTTGTCATCTTATTAGGATTCTACATATTAAAGAGAACAGGTGATATTTGTCTTCAGAATTTGACATATTTCATTCAACATGGTGATCCAACTGTTTTTCTGCAAATGACAAAATTTTCTTCTTTTTAAAAGGCTGAATAATACTCCCTCGTGTATATATACCATGTGTTATTTATCCATCCATCTATTGATGGGCACCTAGGCTGGTTCCATATCTTGGCTATTTTATATTGTGCCACAGTAAACGTGGATATGCAGGTATCCCAATGGAATTCTGACTTTAATTGGTTTGGTATTTACCAGGGAGTGGTATAGCTAGATCAAATCAAATAGTCTCATCAATAAATGTGCAAAAGATTTGAACCGAAAAGAAGATGCAAAAAGACCAGAAAGTATATGAAGAAAATGCTTGACATCTTTAGCCATTAACGAAATGAAAGTCAAAACTTCATTGAGATTCCATTTTATCCCAGTCAGATTGGCTATCATCTATAATACAAAAGGAGTACATGCTGGCAAGGATGTGGTGGATGAGGAGGAGTGCTTCTACATTGTTGATGGAAATGTAAATTAATGTAGCCGCTGTGGAAATCAGAATGGAGGTTTTTCAAAAAACTAAAACTAGAACTCCCACTTGACCCAACTGTATCACTCTACTTTCTTGTAGTAATTTAGTATGGAAATTGCAATACTTTTCATTGCTCATTTTTATGTGAATTTAATGTTGCTGAACTTTAGAAGATTTGTTTTATATAGCTTTTCTAACTTTACAGAGTTCCTTCTCATGATGTTTCCTGATATAGCTCAAAAATATAGCAGATGGGTTTCCTAAGATTTCCTGGCTCTCCTTCCTTGCCACCTTCCCCTCTCTTTTGTCTGGGCCTTCTCTTTCCTTAGTGGCTTAATTTTAATTCTCCTTTCCACAGATACTCTTCTTGTCATAGGGCTCTGTCTGGAAAGAGAGCACCACCTCTTCAGCTTGGATAGTTTGGAGGGGCCAAGACTACCTCAGGCCTAGAGGCCCCTTACTTTTACAGTAGCCCTCTTTCTGTGATTTGGTTGACTGCTATCAACAACTGGTCCAAAAAAAATAGGACATGGGAAATTCCAGAAATAAACAATTCATAATTTTAAACAATTTTTTATTATAGTATGTTATTATAATTATTCTATTGTTAGTTATGGTTATTAACCATATAGTGTACCTTATTTATAAATTAAGCTTTATCATAGATATGTATGTAGAGGGAAAAACATTACTGTGTTTCTTAGTCACTTTCCTTGTCACTGGGACACAGTACCGAGTAACTGTGATGTAAAGGAGGACTGATTTATTTTGGCTCACGTTTCAGTAGTCTTAGTCTTCCACACGACTGGCTGGCTGACTCCAGACCGAAGCAGCTTGGTGGAAGGACTGGCAGAAGAAAGCTGTTCACATACTGCCATCCAAAAGGCAGAGGAAGAAGCTAGCTAGGGGGATACATCCTAGGAGGTCATGCCCCCAGTGACCTGTCTCTTTGGGCCGTATCCTATCTTCTAACATCAGATAAGTTGTAATATCCCATAATTTAAATACCTTCCACAAGTGCATGAGGCTCTTGGGGGCATCTACATCTAAACCATAATACTATAGTACTATTTATACCACTAGGGGTCCTGGAATGTATCTCCCACCTATGAGGGAGGGACTCCATTATTGGAGTTACTGTTAGTAGAGTAGTGTCTGGGTTACTTTTCTCTCATTGCTGAGCCAAAATACCCAGTGCCCAAAATTAAGAAAAGAAAAGTTTATTCAGCTCACAGTTTGTAGAGGTTTCAGTCCATGCTCAGCTGCTCCAAGGGGGAGTGGCAGGTGGCAGAGGGCAACAGTTCAAGGCAGCAGGAAACAGCAAAGCAACAAGAGCAAAAGGGAGGAGCAGCCATAAGCAGCCTCATTTCCTCCCTTACATTGTATGCAAACTACCCACCCCAGGGCTGGTGTAACCCTCACACCCATAATCCCAACATTGGACCCTGGATCAATTGTAAACTCTAGAAGCCCACCCCATGACTGTATGAGGCTTTGTGGGGACGTGCAGACACAAACCATAACAAGTAAGAAGGCCCCTCTTGATTTCGGCTGCTTTTCTTTAACTGGTTTGGCACATTTAGTAGTAAATGCCAACTGACTCTTTTGTGGTTCTTTTGGTGTCAGGTCTGTTGCACTTCTGTGGCTACCCTGTTTCCTCCCATACGGAAGTCAGTGACAATCAGATCTTGAGGCTCTTGGTGGTTTGTCTATTTCCACATTTACTTAAGAAGGAATCTTTTAGGTAGTTTTTTTGGTAAGGTCTATTCTTAGGTTTTGGTGGTACTATCTGGTTGCTTTCTTTGTTTTTATTCAAGACTCCATAGGGTACGAAATCTGTCCTGCCTGTGATACAGCCATCTTCTCTGAATCCCTTCAGTTTGTGCTTTTGTTTGCTTATTCCCAAAAGTGATCTGAAAAAAATATAAAGATTAAATGCTTCTATTTGATAAGTTAGGTTCTGTTATGCTTTTGTTTTGTTAATGCAAATCTTTGTGCCTAGAAAAGATTCTTTAATGTGGTACTCACTTCTTCATCAGAAATTCTTCATCGAAAATTAGGCAGTTGTAGCTCAGTGGTAGAGCACTTTGGTAGCTTATGTGAGGTCCTAGGTTTAACCCCAGCACAAAACCATAGAAAATAAGATTGATAAAATTGAAAGTGTAGTCTGTGTACTAGTGAAAAATGATTTATTTTAGAACTATAGCTGTGTGTCTCATTGTTTGAATTTGTAGTTCTGTATGACCCAGTGTCATACAGAACAATTCACCATGGTTATATAACATGTTAACATTAGAGGGAGCTAGTTCTGAAGACTATGCGTTAACTCTCTGTGCTCCTCTGCAAGTATGGAGTATGTAAATCTAAAGTTTTCTAAAATTAATTCTCTTCTATAACTACTACATATGTTACATATTCCTATGAATGTCAATGCATTCCTATGAATGTCTCATATTTTAATTTATATATGGTATCATATTTTAATTTATATATGGTTGTTTGTAGTTATACATGGTCCTGTAATCCCCTCCTAGGAGGCAACTTTTTTTTTCCTTTCCTCACTCACAGATGTTTTCCAAATGTTCCATGCTACTTGTGTCATCTAAGAGAAGCTGTTGTAGAAACAGATCTCTCAACATTTTTTTTCTTTGTTTCTTTTTTTTGGGGGGGGTACCAGAAATCGAACTCAGTATCCCCAGCCCTCAACACTTTTTTCATAAGAACCATGGCTGCTCTAAATACTATCACACTACTCCTACCCTGTGTAGAAGGAAACTGCTGCAGAGACTAATTTATGAGAATTATTTTGTATAGCAGTTTTTATATTTCTCCCTGCTGTGCACTTTAAGAGTCAAATAAGATTCTGTCACAGAACATAAAATTCAGCAAAATCACTTAACTAGTGCTATACACAGTCCAGTTCTATTTTGATTTTCTTCCTGTCAAAACATTAATATGGTTCTCACTTTCATGGAGTTTATGAAATTGACATTCATCAGAATATATAACATGTAGTAGTTATAAAAGGGAATTAATTTGGGAAAACTTTAGATTTACTTAAAACTTGCAGAGATGAGTACAGAGAATTAATGGATAGCCTTCCTAACTAGCTTCCCCTGTTAAACGTTACATAACCATGACAAGTGGTTCACAGTTAAGAGCATTGGTTAATGCCTGTTATGGCTTGTGTTTAGATGCCCCCTTAAAGCCTAATGCAATCATAAGTGGGGCTTTTTCAGAGGTGGCTGGATCTAGTGTGTGATGATAGATTTGATTCAGGGTGCAAAATGCTAGGCTCAATGGCACTAGGATTAAGGGTATGAGTGCTACTCACCCTCAGTAGCCTGGATAAAATAAAAAGGGCACAGAGATGTTATTAAGGTCTCTTGTTCCTTTGTTACCTTCTGGCTGCTCTGAACTGTTCTGTCTGATGCCACCTTGCCTTGGAGGCAACCAACTAGGGACTGAAACGTCTACAAACTGTGAGCTAAATAAACCTTTCCTCCTTTAACTTTGGATGTTGGATATTTTGTCCCAGCAACAAGAAAAAAGTAACTAAAACAATGCCATTAACTATAAATAGACTTCTTTCAGATTTCACCATTTTTTCTCTATTAATGTCCTCTTTTTGCTTCAGGATCTAATCTGGTATACTACTTTGCATTTAATCAACATGCATCTATGTCTCCTCTGATCTGTGACTATTTCTTAGTCTTTTGGTCATTTTCATCACTTTGAAAGTTTTGAAGAGTATTGGTCAGGGACTTTTTAGAATATTGCATTTGGATTTGCCTAGTACTTTCTTAAAGTTAGCCTAGAGTTACGGGTTGGGGGGAAGAATACCACAGAGGTAAGTTATCCTCATCGCATTGTCAAAGAGGACATTGTGTTAAGATGATTTATCGTGGTATGTTAACCATGGTCACTTGGTGGAGGTGGGAGTTGCCATCTCTCTATTCTGAAGTTACTTTTACTCCCTCTCCTTTGTGTTCTATTCTTTGGAAGGGAGCTTTCCATGGCTTTCTTTGTTGGTACTCTTTGCATACTGTGTTAAAATACATGGGGTGGAGCACTTAGAGGAGGAAGGTTTATTTTGGCTCAGAGTTGCAGATGTTTTAGGCCATAGTCACCTGGCTGTATTGTTTCTGTGCCCACGAAGAGGCAGAACATCATGGAGAGGAGCATGTGGAAGAGCTCCCTCACATGCTTACCTTACAGTGGTCGGGAGGGAGGAAGGGGGACAACGAGGAAGAGCCAAAGGACAAAATGTACCGTTCAAAGGCACAGCACCTCTCATGACCTGCTTCTTTCAACTAGGCCTCACCTCTTAAAGTTTTCATCACCTCCCAATAGCACCACTGGCTGGAGATTAAACCTTCAACACATTCCAGATCCACTTGTAACAGTCACTAAGTCCAGGCTATACTCCATCTTGTATCCTCCCCGCCACAACTCTGAATAGTTAGGCGTCTCTTTTTTTTTTTGGTGTTGGGAGTTGAACGCAGGACCTTGTACTTGCCAGGCAGGCACTTGTGCCACTGAGCTATATCCCTGTTCTCTACTCAGGCATTTCTTGAAGGAGCCCTGGTTCTTTTTTCTGGAGATTGGTATTCAGAAATCAACATCTGTGGTTGCTATATGTACTCATGACCACTGAGATATTACTGTTTCTAGAACTTGTCAGTGTGTAAAACTAGGATATATATGTATCTGTCTGTCTATAGGTAGATAGATAAACCTATTATGTGTAGTACATATATTTTTATATTTATTGATGTATATTCAAAGAAACATGAGTTATCTTTTTTCCTTGCTTACTTGTAACTTATTTCACTGATAATGAGAAAACTAGATCTCATTATCTGCAATTTTATTACTTATTCAGCCCTGATATATACATGCGGCAGTTTCAAAATTGTTAACCCATACCACTGTGAGAAAAAATTGGTAAACTAGCATACAATATTTATGTCCCTTCTTTTAGCTGTTGGCTAAATAGTACATAATTAAATTACCATTTCCCAACATTTCTTACGTTACCTCCATTTTCTCCATATTCTTCAGTGAGATTTATGTTATACATGTAGAATGTAGTTGGATTAATATATCCCATTGTACCTTTCATCCTGAGGACCTTTGACATCTGGTTGGAATGTGTATGTGTGTATTGCAATATGTATGTATATATATTGTATAGTTCTGTGAGCTTTGGCAGATGAATGTGGTTATGAATCCATATCACAAGATCACACAGAATAGAACTTTTACCCTAAACAATACCATGTGTGGCCTTTTTTTTTCTTTTTACTTCTCATGTTAGAGATTGAATCCTGGGCCTTGCACATGCTAAATATGCATTCTATTACTGATCTATATCTCTACCTCCCCTACTCCTCTGTATGGCCTTTTTATTGACAACTACACCCTCTTCCTTCAAACCCTGACAACTGTATTTGTATATAGGGTCTATTTTTGGGCTTTTTATAATGTTATATAAATAGAATCATTTATATGTGGCTTTCCACATTTAGCTTTTTCCATTTAGCAGAAGACATTTTAGATTTATTTATGTTGTGCTATGTGAATGAATAGCTCATTCCTTTTTATTGCTAAAGCATATTCTGTTTGGATGTACCACTATAATTATTCATTTGCTTGCTGAACGTTTTAGTTGTTTTCAGGTTTTGTTTTGTTTGTTTGTTTGTTTGTTTTCCAGTACCGGGAATCGAACTCACAACCTTGCGCTTGCCAGGCAGGCGCTGTGCTGCTGAGCTAAATCCCCAGCCCCTTGTTTTCAGTTTTGTAATAGGAGTAAACCTACTATAAATATGTACTTACAGGTTTCTGTATAAGGGAGTTTTCATCTCACTGAATGATTAGATACCCAAGAGTAGGGTTAATAAATATATGTTCAACTTTTAAAGACATTACCAAACTGTTTTCCAAAGGAGCACTACCATTTTGTATTTTCATCTGCACTGAAGAAAAGTTCCCTATTGCTCCACATCCCTGCTAGCATTTGAAAAAGAATTATTTTAACAATTCTAACTGATATGTGGTAGTATTTCATTGGGTTTCTAACAAATATTTTCCTACACAAATGAGGTTAAGAATGTTTTCATAGACTTATTTATCATCTCTGTATCTTTTTTAGTGAAGTGTCTGTCTAGATCTATTGCACATTTCTTTTTAGGTTGTTTACTTTCTTCTTGTTGAGTTTTAAGAAAATTTTGTTTCAAATGGTGTGGATAGAAGTTCTTTACTGGATGTTATTTGCAAATATTTTCTCTGAATCTGTAGTTTGTCTTTTCATTCTCTTAACATTGTCTTCACAGAGCAGAAGTGTATACTTTTTTCTTCTTTTTGGTCTTTTTGAGACAGGGTCTCGCTCTGCGATTCAGGCTGGCCTTGAACTCACTTTGTAGCCCAAGCTAGTCTCAGATTCACAGCAATCCTTCTGCCTCAGCCTCCCAAGTGTTGGGATTACAGGTGCATGCCACCTCGCCTGGCAAAAGTGTAAACTTTTGATAAGTTACTATTTATCAAGTTTTTCCATTATGTATTGTGCCTTGTTGTCCTTAAAAACTTACTGTCAAATCCAAGATCAGATTTTCTCCTTAGAAATTTTAAAGTTTGACAATATAAATTTAGATCTCTGATCTATGTGATGTATTTTTAAAAATAAAGTATGAGTTATGCATCAAGGTTTACTTTTTTGTAGCTATCCAGTTGTTTTACCGGCATTAGTTGAAAAGATTGTTTTTCTCAACCAAATTGCAATTTGTATCTTTGTAAAAAAAATCAGTTGATTCTGTTTATGTTGGTCTGTTTCTAGGCTCTGAATTCTGTTCCACTGAGCTGTCTGTATTTTCACCAATGCTACACTGTCTTGTAATTGTGTTTTTATAATAAGTTCTGCTTTCCTTGCCTTTTCATCTAAATTTTAGATGCTGTTTAGTTCAAACTAGTCAAACTAAACTTTAGTAAAACTTGTTGGGATTTAGATTGGGATTATACTAGTTTTAGAGATCAAAATAGGGACAAGTGATAACAAGGTTATCAATTTATACATTTATTTCTACATCTAAACTTTTATTTCCTTCCTCAGTTTTTAAATAGTTTTCATCATTATCAATTCTCATATTTTCTCAAATATCTACCCAAGTCATTCTCTTTTTCTCCAGTGCTATTTTAAATGTTATTGTATTAATTTCAAATTCTGCTTATAAAGTGCTTGTATTAATAATGACATTGATTTTTACACATTCATGTTGTATCTTGCACCCTTGCTAAACTCACTTGGAGCTCATTTATAGCTTTTTTTAGTAGGAAAATTTTGGAGGCATTCACGTCTTTTACTCATTGAGACAATTTCTTTATTTCCAATTTGTATGACTTTATTTTTCTTACCTGTTGTACTTCCTAGGACTTTCCAGTATGGTATTGAATCGAAGTTAAGAGATGACGTCCTTTCCTTTTCCTGATCTTATAGTGACGGCATTTAGTCTGTCACCATTAAAAGTGATATTGGTGGTAGAATTTTTATTGCTGCTTTTTATTAGGTTAAAGTAATTTTCTTCTATTCTTAGTTTCCTGAGAGTTTTTATTATGAAATTTATCAAATGCTTTTTGAATATATTGATATGATGTAGTTTTCCTTACTCAATCTATTAGTACTGTGAATTACATTGATTTATTATCATACGTTGATTATCATCTATTGAACCCATTTTACATTCTTGAACTCCACTTGGTGGTGATATGTGGCTCTTTCTAAATCTAATATTAGAAAATCTTTTGTTGAGGATTTGAAGTATTTTGTTGGGTATGATTGTGAAGAATATTGGTCTACAGTTATCTTGTAATTATCTGTCTGCTTTTAGTATTGGGGTAGTGCTGTTTTCATAAAAAAATACCAGCGAAGTACTCCATTTAATTTCTGGAATAGTGTATATAAAATTGATACCATTTTTTAAACAATGTTTGTTGCAACTAGTGGAACCATCTTGACCTGATTTTTTTAGTTTTTAGAAAGTTTTTAATAACATATACACTTAATTTCATGTCTTTTTGTATGATGTCTGTTTATATACACACACACATGCACCCATGCACTCATATAAGGTCTCTTTTTTTTTCTTGAATTTTAAGTGGCTTGTATCTTTGAAGGAACTGACCCATTTCATCCACTTTGATGAATTTATGAACATAGGGTTATTTGAAGTGTTTCCCTACTTTTTTGAATATATGTTGTTAGATCAGTATTGATGTTCCCGTGTTCAGTTATGATGTCAGTAATTTGAGTCTTCTGTTTTTTTCATGGTCAGACTGACTGGAGCTTTATCATCTTTATTGATTTTTTCAAAGAACAAGCTTTCAGTTTTATTGATTTTTCTCTATTTTTCTGTTTTCAATTTTATTGTTTCCTTTTTTCACTTATGTTTGTTTTAATTTGTTTTTTGTTTTTTTTTTTTAATTTCCTACAGAAGGAGAACGGGTTACTGATTGTGGTCCTTCTTTTCTGATACACTCACTTAATGCTATACATTTTTATATTTATTATTATTTAATTTTTATATTTAATTTTTAGCAAATCACATGGTTTATCAGGAAAGTAATGGGTTTTAGAGGACGTATAAAAAGAAAACCTTGCTGAATCATGGGGTTTATGTGTAAAAGCAGCAGGGAATAGCAGTCTGACAAAAGAAGGAAGAATAAGAAATATATATTTATAAATGATATTATAATGAAAGAAAGGATATTAAAGGTAACCTTGAAAATGTTAAATTATGTTCTTATTTTAAGAATTATATAATTGTTTTATTTTTAAAAATAGTCTTAGCAATGCTGATTATAATGTCTCTGCTGTTGTCAGGGAAAATAACAGTGTCTGACTGCACCATATCCACTCAAAAGCCTTTGCTGCGCACTGTATTTAGTGTCTGTCACCTGCAGTTTCGTTTTACTCACAGATGATGTGGTTACCTGTAGAGGGAGCAGCCTGGGTCCGCTTTGCTGATTCTTCCTTTCTTTTCCTCTTTTCCCACAGAAATGCTTAGCCGATTATCAGGATTAGCAAATGTTGTTTTGCATGAATTATCAGGAGATGACACTGATCAAAGTATGACAGATCCCTTAAGCCCTGTGAGTAGCTCTGTTCTGATTTAAACTGATGAAACATGCATTCTGTGCTCTTCTGAGGAAAAGAATTTTAAAAAGATGTGAGCAGCCTCTCTAGCGCAAAGTGCAAGTGAGGATTAAGAAAAATAGGACAACTTCATAAATAATCCTTCTGTAATTTTTTTGTCCAGCGGCCACAGAGATGGGAACTGAGTCCTGGGTGATACTTGGAAGATTTTCTCCTTTTGTCCTCCGAGGCCTATTGTTTTAACTCCTTCAATTCCAATAGGAGGGTTTAAATGACGTGTGTGTGTGTGTGTGTGTGTGTGTGTGTGTGTGTGTGTGTACTGAAGCACTGCTTGAGTTTGAGAATATCTACTTGCTTTTATAAATTGTCTACCACTTTTTTTATAGTTTGTATTGCATTTTTCTTAAGGATCACATAAGGAATCAAAAGAAATCTCTTTTCTAAAAAGACAAGCAGTAATGCCTAGTGGTTACCAGAGTTTTATTCCACTAACTCTCTTTCACTTATTAGTTTGTGATCTTTACTTCCCTTTATTTTTCTCTGGTAAACTTAGAGTAATAAAACCTTAAATGAGATAAAATACTCATTGCATTGTAATGACTATGATTACTGCTGTTGGATCAGTTAGAAAGAGTCTTAAGTTTTAAAGTAAATGAGTTCAGGCTGGACATGGTGGCGCACGCCTGTAATCCCAGCGCTTAGGAGGCTGAGGCAGGAGGACTGTTGTGAGTTCGAGACCAGCCTGGGCTACAAAGTGAGCTCAAGGCCAGCCTGTACTACATAGCGAGACCCTCTCTGAACAGGACAAAAAACAAAAAACAAAAAACAAAAAACTAATGAGTTGGGCAAAAGTTGTTGAAATGAAGAAATTCCTACTTGGAAACTAATACCTTTTCTTTTCCTGATACTTTGGGAACTTTTTCTGAATACTAGGAATTAGCCCAGGGATCAGACATGGAACTTCATAATACAACGCAAGAGGATGTTGCGGAGCGCCTGGCTTATACAGAGAAGTTGGTGGTGGAACTAAAAGATATTATTAGACAGAAGGATGTTGAGCTACAGCAAAAAGATGAAGTTTTACAGGTATTAATGGTTGTCTTTTCTTGCAGAGTATTTGATAAAGGACAGATGCACTGTTCACCTAGATTTTCCTCTTAATTTATTAGAGAACCTGATTCTTACTTCCTTACTACTATAGCATGGCGCTTACTGAAAGTAACTTTGGTTATGTGCTGAACAATGCTGAAAAAATATTTATGTATTTATCATCACTGTTCTCTGTAGGAAGAAAGAAAAGCTGCTGATAACAAAATAAAAAAAATAAAACTTCATGCAAAGGCCAAATTAACTTCTTTGAATAAACACATTGAAGAAATGAAGGCTCAAGGAGGGACTGCTCTGCCTACAGAACCTGAATCGGAGGAGTCATTCTCCAAGGTCTGGGGACAGGTTATGATATGTCTTTTCTGAGTCAAGAAAGTTCTTCACTAGCCCCGGGCATGTGTAGGGGTAAAGGATAGCACTGAATTCTGTCCTTTCTTAGTAAACTTGTAGTTTGGTTTTCCTGTCTCTACCCACAGGGAGTATAAAAAGCCTACAGAAAGTGTGAGTATGAAATACCAGTGTGACTTAGACTTTAGAGAATTGAAAAAGGCTAACTGGGAGAAGTAAGTACTGTACTTTTAGAGAGAAGAGACACATACATTTTGGAGGACTTTGAAGATTGGTTAGAACTTTAACATTTCTACTTTGAGGTCCATTAACTCAGCGACTTAAAACGGAGAAGTCTGTGGTCTCAAATGGTCACATAGTGGTAGAGTAACATTCCGTGGATTGTGGGCTGAATCGGCCAGATTACCTGGAACTCCCCATAAGGGCGGCTGTTTAGGTTTATGACTGTCACCAACAAAGTAGTTTACAGTTGGAGATACCGAGGACTGAGAAAAGTTGCCTTTTGAGAAATAGAGCACTATCGCCTGACTCATTTTCATGCTATTTCCTTTATGATTGAACCCAGATGGTCACATTCAGAGAGCTATGTAGAAAACAAGACCTTAGTTTTGAGGAGAGTTTGGAGGTTATATGGAGGCAGGTATGTCACGTATGCACAGCGTGGTTAGCCTAGACTTCACCCCGGTTAAGATTAAGCAGTCTTATTTTTTTAATTTCTCTGTTTTTCATTTTGGCTTACTGTATTATTTCCTCAGTGTTCTCAGTTCTTGGGGAAAAAAGATGTTAATGGGTGCTCTAGGCACAACCATAGAGGCACTGGGTAGCTCCCCAGCATCTTAGTAGTCTTTTGTTCAGAGGCTGATGCTCAGAGAGCACTACTTTTCCTGAATCAGTAACCTTATTTAATATCTCAAATTTATTTGAAAAGATTTTGTTAATCTTCTCAAAGAAATTCTTCATTTGGAGTCTTTTCTTACTCTTTGGTTTTTCCACTGACAGTTCCCTTCCCCTGGCAGTAGTAGTACCGACCTCTCTCTATCTATGGTGTTTGTTTCTTCAAACTTCTCCTCAGCTATGCTGTTAGACTTTTAAATTATCCACTTTATATTCTGCTTTTTAATTTAATTTTTAACTCTGAAACTTAGAACACCTTACAGCCTCATTTCCTTCATTAAATAAATGATTTGTAGAAGTCCCAATCAGTTCCAACAGTCTTAGCAACCTTATTACTATTATATACTCACTGCAGAGCTAGGTATTCTGCAGAAAGTACAGTTGAAGAGATGATAGCCGTCCTTTGTTGCTTCATTAAGTATTATTTGAAAGAAAATGGAAAATCATTCTTGTACTTCCAGTAAGCAGAAGTAAATTTGGGGATTCAGTAGGAAGACAGAACCCAGTGTGGTGGCACATGCCTGTAATCCCGGCATTTGGAAGGCTGAGACAAGAGGATTACCACGACTTTGAGGCAGCCAGGGCTATGTAGTGAGCTCAAGGCCAGCCTCAGCCACATAGTGAGATCCTATCTCAAAACAACAGCAGCAACAAAATAGGGAAGTAGAATCTGGTTCTAATGAAAAGCTTTTTAAAAAATACACTATTGAAAGGTTTGGATTTCCCTCAGTGGCCCTTTAGTGAAGTTTTCTTCTCACTTAACTGCAGCTATAATTCCCTGTACTCTGTTGTTGATTTTTCAAGGCAGCCAGACTGCAGGTTTTCCACGAAAGTTTAGTCCTGCAGGGCACTGACTGCTCTTACTTTAGATGACAGCTGTCAGAATGGGAAATTTCATGCCATTTCCTCCAGATATCGATTCTGCCAATATCTTCCTGCTTTTGGTGGCTTTCCAGTGTTTTCAGATAGCTGTTTTCTATACTGTCCAGAATTTACAGGTGTTTTCTGTGGAGGGTAGATCTAATAGAAGATCTCATAGCTCCAATAGGAGCTACTTGGGGGCCTGTACTAAAACCAGAAGTCCCTAAGGTTCCTTGCTTTTGGTTAGATTTTTTCCCTTGCCTTTATGAGTTCAATAAAACTATAGTTAAATGATTATATATAAAGAACAAATAGCACAAAAGATTAAATATATATTACTTGTAATTCTTTTAAGTAAGTGACTTTATCTGTTGCACTTTCAGCATGGCAAGAGTTTTACAGAAGAAGAATTGGAAGTAGAAAAGATAAAACATGAGCTCCAGGAGAAGGAGAAACTAATTAGCAGTTTGCAAGCCCAGCTTACCCAGGCTCAGGCAGAACAAGCTGCACAGGTAGGGAAGGGTGTGAGTTACCTCATAATCATTAAGTTTCTGAATCACTAAAGCCCAATGACAAATACCATTTTATTGATGCCCAGTAGATATTTATCTATGTGTCTGTAGTTCCTTTCCTCTTCCACCACTCCATCCTGCACTCTACCCTCTTTTTCTACCTGTCTGCCTGCCTGCCTTCCCTCCTTCCTTCCCTTCTTCCCTCCCTCCTTCCCTTCCTCCTTCCCTCCCTCAGTGTTCTTTTTTTAAATATCAGCATCATACAGGATTTGATCTTTTTTTTTTTTTTTTTGTCTTTTTGGCGATCCTCCTGCCTCAGCCTCCCAAGTGCTGGGATTACAGGCCCCGCAATGTGTTATCTCTTTTTTTTGTACCGGGAATCAAACTCATGACCTCACATTTACCAGGCAGTTGCTGTGCTGCTGAGCTATATCCCCATCCCTATGATTTGATCTTGATCCTTTTCTGTTCCTTATTTTTGTGGGAAAGTTAGGTTTTTTGGAAGATTTTTTGAACCTTCAGAGGGAGGAAAACTTTTTTTATGTAATACACTTACATCTGTTGTTTTTGCATTCTGTTCAGATATATGGGATTTTTGGCTTTCATTCTCTGGTCTCACTGGTCTATACTGAAGCTGTTCAATAGGAGTAAATGTACTTGTAATGACCACACACTGCAGCAGACTCACTTGTCCATCAACTGGTGATTATTTAAACAAATTGTTATGTAACCACACAGCATAATACTACTTAAAAATAAAAAGGAATTAATTATATATCACGTCTACCTTCATCTTAAAAGTCTATCTATACTTATTATTAAACTAGGAAAATATTCAATTATAATTAAAATAGCAGTTTATGTTTCAATTTAATTACTAATTATGATTTATTCTTATACTAACTGTTAACTTATCTGTGTAAGTATTTAAATAAAGACAGTGTTACATAGGGGTGTGGAAGAAAATCTTTCAAACTGACTTAGCCCATTGGTGGTGTGTGTATGCTTGTTACTTGTGCAGCACCTCAGTAATCCCTTACGTGGTGCAACAGGTAAAGTGTAATATAGTTATACCGAAATAAAATTGTATTTAATGGAGAAATTGTTAATTACAGTTGAATAACATTAAAAATGAAATATTACTTTCACATTAGTAACATTTCAAACCTTTTGTAGCTTCATATGGCTAGTTGGTAATGAATTACATAGCGTGTGTGTAGACCTTTCCTTTCTTTTGTCTCTGTTATCCCTGTTCTGCTTAATTATTCTGTGTTTTGTTTTGTTTTGTTTTGCCTTCCATTCATATGAGTGAATAGAAGGCATTGAATAGTGGTGCACTTTGTGCTAGCAAGCAGATAGAACTTTACTCACTTATAGTTAAGCACAGTTCAAGGAGTTCAGCAAAACGGATCACTTTGAAGTATGTAGATCTATAAAGAACTGATGCATAGAATATTGATTTCTAGGGTGTATATTGTGAGTGGCATTTTGTGTACAGGGTCATGTATGTAGCACTGGGTCCAACAAATAGCCTGGAGCTTCAGGAGTATTTCCCCACGAAGAACTCCTTGTAAGAAACGTGCATCACTTTCCAGAATGCTTCTGCCATATTTACCGAAGTGTGGCAAGTCATATATTCTCTGCTTCCTAATGCTCAAAGGAATGAATGGAAGGCAATGAATAGTGGTGCAGTTTGTGCTAGCAAGCAGGTGGATCTTTACCCACTTATGGCTAAGCACAGTTCAAGGAGTTTGACCCACAGCCTTATGCATGTTCAGCAAGTGTTCTGCCACTGAGCTACATCCCCTACCCAGCTTAATTTTGATTTTACTCCTAGAAGTTCCTTTTTAATGCATGTCAGTGTTTTAGAAGGGAGCTCTCATGAGTCAATTTTGAGAGAACAGAGGGGCTACATTGCTTTACCACTTTTAGTCCTTCTGAGTGTGGACACATCCTTATATTTTCCCACTAATGAAGAATGATAAAGCCCTGGGGCTATTAAAATATTGGCCAGCTGTTCATTCCAACAGATAGTTTTGTGAGGGCTATTTTGGACTTTTCCTGTTCAAAGAGCCATCAGATGTTGCTCTATTTCTGCCTTGTTCTGTTACATGGATTCTAATGCCATACAAGTCTTGTGGATTTTAGTGGTTTGTCTTTCAGTGGTTGTATTTTAGGGTTTGTAGGGCTACCTTCCTAATTGTATTATTAATATTATCCTTTTTTTATTTAGTTGTACTATTTGTTTCATCTTTTTTGTGTGTGAGAATTCTGAGAAACTGCAAATAGTGATGCTACCACTTCTGTCTTCCTCTGACAAATTTTGATAATTTCTTTTTGAAAACCACAGAAGTTACAAATCCCTTTGATGTCAACTGGAGTTTAGAAGGAAATACAGTAGGTACATAGGGCAGATGAGAAAGGTCAAAGAATTAATGATGCTAATCCTTTTGCTTAAATTTTTTTTTTCTCCTGAATCTTCAGTTTGATAAGAGTTCTGCAGAGATGGAAGAGTTTGTAATGATGAAGCAACAGCTCCAGGAGAAGGAGGAGCTCATTAGCACTCTGCAATCCCAGCTCAGCCAAACACAGGCAGAGCAAGCTGCACAGGTAGGGCAGATGGTGCCTTTACTCACATAATCATGAAATCTAATGTGTAATTACCTGGCAAGACAACTGAAGCAGCAACTTCTTAAATCTTAGAAGATGAAGGTATAGTAATTAGTTTGTTAAAGTAGAACTGGAAGGGTGTGGTAGCAGAACAAATTAGAAGCATGGTAGTGAAGTATATCATCAAGGAGCTAGAATCCCTCAGAAGGGTGTTACTTACTTTGATGAATTTGCCATGGCATAACTGATGACTGTGTTGTAGTTTGATAGGTCCAAAGAATTGATTTTGGTAGCTTGTAGAAATTCAGTCTCTTAGGAATGGGCTCACACTGAGCAAAAGAGACTGATAGCTGAACCAAAAGAAATACAAGTAATTTGGTGCATTCTTTCCATACAATCTTAGTAGGAAAATAAATTGTAATTAAAAGGTTATTTAGTGATCATGTAATGAGAAGGTAGTGTACATTATATGATTTTTTTGTTAAATGGCACTAGTATGTAATGTTTCTTTTCATATTTATTTCTGCTACCAGCACCAGACTGTTTGGACTGGCATCTTCAACTCTTCCCATTTTTTCTAAATTTTATAGTTAACTGCTCACCCTCATACTTTTCCTTTGGGAATGCTTTTGAGTAATGACACATTTTATCCCTGAAGTACCTTTATGCACAGCAAATCTTATCCATCAAATGTATTGATGATTTATAGTTAGTAATACTTTCTATGAATGGCCTACTGCTGTAATATAGTTAAAATATATATCCTAAAATCCTTGATTTTATCCTATTAGCTTTACCAAAGTGAGCAGCATCATAAAATATTTGGAGAGGTGAAGGACATTACTGTATGACAGTTAAGAAAAGTTACATGCAAAAGTTGGGATTTAAGCAAAACCAGGAGGATAGATGACATATACACAAGGTAGAAGAAGATATTTCAGTTGTACGGAAGGGTATGTGAGCAAAATTGAGAAGAAAATGAATTCAGTAGGTTTAAGGGGAAGGAAGTTAGATATGTTTGGTTATGTAAATATTACAGTGTGTGCATACTTAAAACACAGGTTTCCAAATTCATAGTGTGGTCAGAATTCAGATAATCAACAATTACAAGCATTTTTTTTTTTTTAACTTACCAGGAGAGAGAGCCAAGGTCAATTAAGGTGTCACAACTAAAAAAGCAGTACTGAAAGGCCTGATGTAAATGAGCAAGCTAAGATTGGTCAGTCAACATACTCAACCAGGAAATGAATAAGCAGGCACCACAACCAAAAAACTAAACCAAACCATTGATCTCACCATCTGTCCATTTATTTCCATTTCATTCTGTTAGGAGCCATGACAAATGAGCATGAGCTAGAAGCTTGCAATTAATGACAGCTAAAAATAGCTATCCGGGGAGGTGGTGTGGATTTGGTTGTAAGGTATCCTAAATAAAAGAATTTTCACTTTGAAGAAGGAGAATGTCATTGAAAATTTTTAACTATGAGCATGATATTGAAATAAATACCCAGCGCTTAACAGAAATCTAACTTTCCTCTGTATTTTTACTATTCTAATCTTTTTAGAACTTTTGAAAGATATCTTTCTTTTGTACTTAAAACCACTTTTGTCCTCATAAAAATATAATTGCTAATTGAAATTTATATTTCAGCTGACTCCTAAATTTGATAATAGGCCTGCTCTCACATTTGAAATTTGCCTTACTGGTGGGCCTCTCTCTTCCAGCATTTTCATCCTTGATATTCAAAATAGGATTAAAGAAAACCTTACTGGTTGTCAGTTCTTTGTGTCTATTTCTGGAGAGTAGCTGTAAGCTTTGCTGCAAACCATTTGGGGAGTGTAACTTGTCTAGTTTCTCTGGTGTGTGTCTTCAGTTGAGTTCCATGCAGCAGGTGGTCCGGGAGAAAGATGCCCGCTTTGAGACACAAGTTCGTCTTCATGAAGATGAGCTTCTTCAGTTAGTAACCCAGGCAGATGTGGAAACAGAGATGCAACAGGTGTGTTGCTCGAACTTAGTAGAATGACTGTCGTTTTGGTTCACATTTAATCAAGACATCACAGCCACTTTCCAAGTGCTCTCCTTCCCCACTCTCTCCACTTGGTTTTAACATGCTCCTTACTGGCTTCTTTTTGGTGTCCTTTTGTTTGGTCCCATGTAATTTATTTTCATTCTCTTTATCTTGCCTTGTACTCCTCTAATCAGTTTGTTGGAAGTCCAAAGCTTAGTTTAATTTGGGAACTGGGGAATGTATGTAGAAGTCAGACATTTATTTCTCTTCAGTTTGCTGATTGCATTACCTTCATGCATTAAAAACTTGATCCGAAGCTTCAAATCAGTGAAGTCTAAACTTTTAAAAAATTGGCGATGAAAAGGATTGGTTTTGAAGGAATGAAATTTTGATTAAATTTAGGTAATTCCTTTTTAAAAAGTTCATTGAGTAGGTTTTGCAGATTGGCTTCATTGTATTTGAGTTCACCATCTACTAACCCAAAGTTACTTGTTTTTGTTTAGTGTGTAGTGTGTTGTGATACTGAAAGGCACTCTAGTGACACTTTGTGTTTGATCTGTTTGATTGTAAGTGCAACTTCTCTCAAGTTCTAAGCACTTTTTCCAAATGTACCACCAAGTTTAAGAATATATGACTTAGTTAAGTAGAATATTAATTGTTTATACCTGTCATTGATTTATTTATTCAATGAGTGTTTTCTTCAAGAACCTGCTCTGTGCATGAATCTAGGAGAAGAGAAATGTTCTTGCCTGCAGAGAATGTTCTCTTTGGTGGGTGAGATATACATGTTACTTACCTTATTTAGATACAGGATATGAAAAACATATATTTTGAAAATGTAGATGTCATTTTTCTCTCATTGTTAGAAAGGCTCCCTAATTCAGGGACTTGGCTGTACTGAGCTTGGTTGTGTCAGTGCTTTGGAGAAGACACTTGGTCATTCTTTTTTTTCTGGTGATTGGGGAGCATGGCATGCTGGTGTCTCACTCTTTATCATTTCCCACATCCCAAAATTTAAGTACACAAATCTCCATGACATGTTGAAATAACAGTGCTCATTGGTTGGCACATTGTGTCTTACATATTTTCTTTTCAGAAACTGAGGGTGCTGCAGAGGAAGCTTGAAGAACATGAAGAGGCCTTGTTAGGCCGTGCTCAGGTGGTAGACTTGCTGCAGCAGGAGCTGACTGCTGCTGAACAGAGAAACCAGGTACTGTCTGCCTGGGGATTGTTCATTTCTACCTCAGTTTGCCTGGCAGTGGTGTAAAAGCTTACGATAAGCCTTCAAGAATTGATGCCATTTATTCATTCTTTCAACAGATACTCTGTACTTAAGTTATAGAGATACAGTGATGAGCAAAACAATTGCAGTTCCTTCCCTCAGGGAGCTTACATTACGTATTTTTATTGTTGCTTTCTTTCTTTATCATTCTAAGTCTAGAGTCCTACTTTCTCTAGAATGTCCTATTTTCCTCTAGTGAGTTTCACCTCTTCACTCCTCCTCCATCTTGAATTATTCTTATGCTCTATATATGGTCTTCTTTGTCTATTTCGGTCAGTTCTGTTGGATTGAAGTGATTTCATTATGCAGTGTTTCCTGGAATCTAGAGGTAATATTCAAATAGCCTACTTCCCATTATAATGTATCCTGTCATTCTCACTCATACCACCCTCATTGTCATTGTCACTGAGATCTGCTCATCTTTTCACTTTATTCTTCCAGTCTGTTACTTCTTCCTTGATTTTTCTCTGTCCTGTGTGGGCCCATGCTTGGCCATTTGGACCACTGATAGCAGCCTGTGGATTCCCTGTGTCACTGTCCTGTCAGTTCATGTAGCCAGATCTCTATGCACAATTGGTGTTACACTTTCTCCTTTTGTTCATCTGGGTGCTGGATACTGCTGGAAAAAGTCAACCACATTCTTTCTCCTTAGTTTTCAGTTCTTTTTCTTGAGGCAGGCTTTTTCTCTAGCACAGAAACACTCCCCCTTTATTCTCATGAAACCTGTACTCTGGCCCAAATCCTTTGTCTGGCTGTGACCAGAAAGTGAGATTCAAATCCCAGTTGTGTCACTTACTAGATAGTTACTACCCAGAGGGTTACATTATGTAACTTTTGGAAAATTGTGTATTAGTTAGTAGCATTATGAATCCTCACCACAACCACAGATACTATTATTGTTCTCATTTCACAGATGAAAAAATTCAGATGTTGATGTTGTAGGCTTTGGCTTTTTCGTCAGTAAAATAAGAGTAATAGTATTTATACCATGGGCATGTCACCAGATCACCTGAAATAGGATCGGAAAGTATTTAGGATAGAGTTTAGTACACACAGCATGGTATGATAGCTACAATTACTGTGATTCTGCTAAAATCATTCTGCAGGATCATAAAACACTTCCAAACTGTCAGATCTAATGAACATTTTCTAAATCTTACTCTGCTGGACCTTTTGGCTTCGTTGCTGTTGATCACTCATTCCTTGAAACTTTCATTCCCTTGACTATTAGAACATGCATTATCTTGGTCTTCTGCCTACATCACTGGAACTTTTCTTTTGTTCAAACTTCATAGACTTCTTTCCTTGCCCATTAACAGTGTTCCCCAGTATACCAGCCTTAGCCCAGTATTCTGTCTTCCTCTCTTATGGTAGACATAAGACTCCATGCCCATTACCACTAATTTCTCCCTGGTGGACTTAGTATATTTCCAGTTCCCTGCTGATTTGTGGGCATCCTACAAGCGCCTCAGATTCAACAGGTGAACACATCATCTTTTCTCCTTAAAAACAATTACTTTTACCACACAAAATAAAAAATAGCACTACCATATGATTTAGCAATCTCATTACTTGATACATATCCAGAGAAAATGAAGTCAGAATTCTGGAGATATATCTCATGTTTATTCTGCTCTGTTCACGAATAGCTGTGATATGGAATCAGCCTAGGTGTCCGTCAGTGGGTGAATGATAAAGAAAATGTGCTATATATTTATATATGCAAAGGAATGTTGTTTAACTGTAGAAAAGAATATAATTCTGTCTTTTAAATTACTTGGATGAATCTAGAGGGTATTAAGTAAGTCAGGCACAGAAATAGAAATGCCACATGTTCTAACATATATAGAAGTTAAAAAGTTGATCTCAAAGGGGTAGAGAACAGAGTAGTGGTTACCAGAGCCTAGGGTGAGTGAACTATTACACTGCATCCCATAACTATGTACAATTAGTATTCGTCTGTTAAAATAAAAATATATTAAAAACACAGAAAATCTATTATTTTTACATGTTTTTCTGAATGAACTGTTCACTGTAAACAATAGAACTTGTTATGCTTTCTTATCTCCTCCATATTCTTTAACTCCTACAGCTAATGAATTATCAATTTCTGCTGATTTTTTCCTCTTAACTAATTCATGAATCTGCTCTCCTCTTTATCAGTGATATCAGTACTACAGTTCTGGCTGAGGAACCTTTGTGTATAGAGAGTATTTCCTAACAGCTTTTTCTCTGCCTCTGTTCGCCTTCCATTCTCCAGTATATCCTCTCTTTGGCAGTCAGAGGAATGTCTCTGAAAACCAAAGCTTCTTCATTACTTAAAATAGCAAAATCCCTGTCCCTTAATGATATGGTATATAAGGGTCCTGATGATGGGCACATGATTATTTTTCTAGCCTTATTTCCTGCCTTTTCCTACCACAGCTCTACCCTCCTATTAACTCCATAGTTATAAAGGTAACTATGCTTTTTTTCCTTACTTTATGCATTTCTAATGTTGAAGTACTCTGTAGTGCCTACTTGTTTGGCTAGTTACTCATTATTTAAATCTTGGACTTGGTGGTGCTCTTCTAAGAAGGCCATTCTAACAACTTTCTTCTCTATCCTTTTATATTATACTCACCTGTTTCAGTGTGCTTGAACTCATTTCCTTGAAGGCAAGGACTAGATTCATTCCTTCATTCATTTATTCAGCACTTATTGAGCTCCAGTCTGTGCCATAATACTGTATTAAGTCCTGTAGATCAGTACAATAAAAATAAAACAGCCTTTTCCCATATGAAATTTATTTTCTAATGGTAACAAGAGAAACTTAAAGGTAATGACCCAAGTAAATATATCTGAGTACAAACTGTAAAAATAGGTCTAGAGGCAAAAATACAGGGTCTTATTTAATAGTAGATTTAGTTTCAGGTGCTATATTTATAGCTTGTGAAGTTTTTTTCCTTTTTTTTTTCTTAGAGTCTCTCTCAGCAGCTACAGCAGATGGAAGTTGAGCATAATACTTTAAAGAATACTATAGAAATGGAAAGACAGGAATCTAAGACACTGATAGAAAAGATGGAACTTGACGTAGCAGAAAGAAAATTATCCTTCCATAACCTTCAGGAAGAGATGAATCACCTTTTGGGACAGTTTGAGCAAGCACGCCAAGCACAGGCTGAGCTGGAGACTCGATACAGTGCTTTGGAGCAGAAGCACAAATCAGAAATGGAAGAGAAGACCTGTCACATTTTGAGTCTCCAGAAGGCTGAACAAGAGCTGCAGTCTGCCTGTGATGCTCTTAAGGATGAAAATGCAAGACTTCTCCAAGATAAGAATGAACAGGCAGTTCAGTCAGCCCAAGCCATTCAACAGCTGGAAGGTCAGTATCTGATGGCTTTTGAAGGCCACTTCTCTAGGGAATCAGTTAATAACACCACTTCCTCAAGCCAGTTGATTAATAGAAAGATAAGAAAGAAATGAAGTCTTCGTTATATTTTCCTGCCTCCAACTGAAGCTCTGATCTGTCTTAATATTGTTATTATCTATAGTACGGTGATACTGATAGTTCAGATATTAAATAAAATGCTGTGTGAAACGTGACTCTGCTCTGAAGGGTTTGGTGACTGAAATGGATAGAATTTGAATTAATTTGTGGAAAACTCAGGCAAGATGTAGGTGTATAGTAGAGTGATTGAATTCCATGGAGCCATCCTTAAATCTCAGTGTTTTTCTTATAGGTGAAAATTTCTCTTTAAAGAAAACTTCTGTCTTTTGAGAAGATGTAAATAAAACTTTATTTAAAAGTATGTTACTATAAAATCCATGTATGCCTGAAATAGTAAACATTTTAGAAGCTTATAAATTAAAGAAGTTAAAATCACTTAACACCAGTAATCAGGCTCTGGAGTCCTCTTCCCCACATTATGACTTCTACTAATAGGTTGGCAGATATCTAAGGAAAGGCTTTAGAAAGAACTAAGTTGAAAATATATATTGAGGAATTGAGCATTAACCATGAAGCCTTGAGAAACATTACAGGAGAATATGAACGTACAAGCCTCTTAAATGAACCATGTTAATGTTTCAGACCCTGTTGTAGAATCTTGATGAGGCTTCTAACATTTAAGTGGAGAGTGAAGAAAATGAAATAAAAACCCTAAAGCCATTCTTAGGGAGGAAAGGAAAAATAACCCTTTTGAAAAACACCTAGGCCTGCCTGTCTATCATCTATCTATCCATCCGTCCATCCATCCATCCATCCATCCATCCTAATTGTACATATTGATGGGATTTAGTGTGATACTTCCATACATGCGTAGAGCGTGCCTTGATCGTATCCAGTCACCCTTCCTCCACCCCTCACCTCATATCCTTCTCAGCCCCTATAATCACTGTTCTACTTTCAGAAGGATCTTTATTTAGTTTCCACATATGAGATAGAACATCTAGTACCTGTCTTTCTGTGTCTGGCATATTTCACTTAATATGATGACTTCTGGTTTCCTCTATTTTGCCGCAAATGCCAGGATTTCTTTTATTTAAATACCTGAATAATACTATTCTGTTGTTGCTATTTTTCCTTTGAGGTGCGCTTTTGTCCTTGAGAGCATGTAAACAGTTTAAAAAATTGTCATTGGCACCATAACTTGAATTAAATAAACTGAATTAAGAAATAGTGTATGGTATATCTTTAGGTCATAGCTCATTAAGTTTCAGGCTTGAAGCAAATATTTCTCCTATTGTTTTCTTTTCCTTAGATCAACTCCAGCAAAAATCCAGAGAAATTAGCCAATTTCTAAATAAACCAGCCTTGCAAAAATATGAAATAGCATCTCAGACTTCTCTCCCAGATGTTTGTAATGAGGGCATACAGGTAATTAAACATGAATTTCTTTTGAATATGATCTGTTTGTCTGCTTGGCTGCTCTAATGAGGATTTATTGCAGAGAACATTACCAACCTTCTTTCTTATTAACCTGTTAAAACATTCTTTGTGGGGATGATTCTATCTGAAAGGAGTCGTGGAAGGCATTAGTACACTGTCTAAGCAAAGAATAATGAGAAAATGATAGCTAACAAGCACCATGGTCTCAGTAAGCTCTCTTGATTCTAAGGCCTTAAAAATCTGTGTTGGAGTTAAGTCATTACTTGCTTTTATAATCAGTTTTCTCATTTCAGCAGTCAGCTTTGATTTTGATATAGTGAGATTTTAGTGTACATTATCAGTCTAAACCTGTAAGTCTATTACAGAAATGATTTTGCTTTTGTTAAACTTATTTTTAAAATGTAAAAAATTCAGTGACCAGGTAATTGCTGATTGGCCAGTATATTCTGTCTCTCTTCTACAAAAAATCATTGCATGAAGCTAGATTATGATCACCGGAAAGCTGCTTATTGAGCATAAGTCTCAGAATAAGGGGAGCTAGGTTAATTATCTTAATTGACCAGTGCCAAGCTGAGATAATTGGGTTCATTCACCTTAGTTTTTTTTCATTCAACTTAATTATAAGATTATACCCTTCCAAACTGACAGATTTACTAGACAGGAGTCCCATGATCCCTGGGGAGTATGGTGCATTGTTAAAATTTTTGCTTCTTGTTTTATAGCCTTTAGGCTTGCCAGTCTCTTCTAATATCTCATTCTCAGCTGGGCATGGTGGTGCATCCTGTAATCCCAGCATTCGGGAGGCTAAGGCAGGAGGATCGTTGCAAATTCGAGATCAACCTGGGCTACAAAGTGAGCTCAAGGCCAACCTTAACTGCATAGCGAGACCCTGTCTCAAAAAGACAAACAAAAAAATCCCATTCTCAAACTTTTTCCTCCACTGTTTTGTTAAGACATTTTTCAACTGTTCAAATAAATTGAAAAGTTTTATAGTGAAAGCCTATATATCCATGTGTAATTACTATCATAACATTTTACTGTATTTATTTGCTTTATCAACTTTCTGACCATTGATCCATCTCCCTAACCATCTATCAATTCCTCTTACTGCTTAATAGGGTATACAGTAAATTATATACATTAGTACATTTCTCTTTAAATATTTCACCCTTAAATAATTCAATCTTAAATATATCATTGATTAGATTTCAGTATTTGTTTATAATTCAGTTATATTAGTTAAGGGATTTCTCCTTTTTTTTTTTTTTTTTTTTGAGACAGGGTCTCACTGGGTAGTTCAGGCTAGCCTTGAACTCACTATGTAGCCCAGGCTGGCCTTGAACTCACAAAGATTCTCCTGCCTCAGCCTCCTGAGTGCTGGTATTACAGGCATGCACCACCATGCCTGGCTGAATAATTTCTTTATGTTCTGACAAACTCAATTTTTATTTTTTTTAGTTTTTAAATTTTTTTTTTTGTGTGTGTGTGGTACTGGGGATCGAACCCAGGGCCTTGTGCATGCAAAGCAAGAACTCTGCCACTGAGCCACATCTCCAGGCTCTCTGTTTCTTTTGAGATAAGATTGATAAACGATTAAGTGCAAAAATATTTTTAAAAATTTTTTTTATAATTTTTCACTACTGAGGATTGAACTCGGGGCCTTTGCAGTGAACTACACATTCCCAGCCCTTTTTATTTATTTATTTGAGACAAGATTTTTTTTTTATTATTTTAAAAAGAAGAAAAAACATAAAATTTCAAAATAAGGTAACAAGGGAATAACAATAATTAATACATTGTGTATTCTTATCTTCAGAGTAGTTATTGAAGGTACAAGATATAGGCATGAGATATTGTCCAAACAATATTAGCACAAAACTTTCTTTTTAATGAACTAAGAGAAATTAGCAGTATAACTATGTTAACTATCTTATTTATATATAAAGTGCACAAATCTTAAGCATAGCATTCACTGAGTATTGTCAGATGCATGCACCTAATTACCCAGACCCTTATTAGGATATATCACCCCACAAAGTAACCTCACGCTCTTTGGGGAGGGAAGAGAGGATTGACTACTGTTCTATTTTTTTTATTATAGATTAATTTTGCCTGTTTTATAACAACAGATAGATATAATCATGCAATATGTCCTCTTTGTGCAAAGCTTCTTTGAATCAGTGTATTTTGAATTTCATCTACATTATTGCATGCATCATATTCTTTATATTGTTGAGAAGTATTCCATTTTATGAGTGGACTACAATATCTGTTGTGTGATTATGCTGTGCTTTCTTACTGATGCACAACCAGGATTTATCATGCTTTGGTTATTATGAAGCTGCAAGCATTTGTGTTGGCATAGGTTTTCACCTACCTTTGTAAAATCTAGCTGAAGAATAGTTGGGCTATAAGGAACATATATATACAGTTTTTTTTGTGTATGAGTTTTTTAGAGAATTAGCAGATCTTTTTCAGAGTGGTTGTATTATTTTACACTCAACCCTAAAATATATGAGTTGTAGTTTTTCCATATTTTCTCCCAGATTTTATATCATCCATTTTTAACCAATCTAGTGGTTTCACTTGCATTTCCCTGGGAACAAAACAATGTTGACTATTTTTCGTGAGAGTGTTGGCCATGTATATGTTTCGATGATTGCCCAAGTCATGTTCCCATTTTACAAAGTGAGTTGTGTTTTTCTTATCAAGTTCTGGGAATTCTTTATCCTGAATAAGAGCAGTTATTCCCATACTATGGCTTGCCTGCTCATTTTCATCAGGATGGCTTTTAATTAGTACACATTTTAAAATTTTGATGAGGTATATTTATCAATTTTTTATGCTTTTGTTTTTCTGTGTCCTTCATGAATATAGTCTCTTGTTTTCTTCTACAAACTTTATAGTTTTATCTTGCACAGTTAAACTTCTAAACCCTAATACATTTTTGTGTATGGGATTAAAATACTGTAATCAGGTTTTTTGGCTGGATATTGTCATGCATATGTGTAATCCCGGTAGTCTGGGAGGTTGTGGCAGAAGGATCACGTGTTTGATTCTGGTCTGGGTAACTTAATGAGACCTTATTTCAAAATTTTAAAAAGGGCTGGAGGTGTAGCTCAGTGCAAAGGCCCTGGGCTTATTTCCTAGCAACCCTCCACCATTGGGATTTTATTTTGTTTTTCTCTATATGGACATCTAGCTGTTCCAGCATCATTTTTTGAAGAGACTTTACTCATTGTATTGCTTTGATACCTTTTAAAGTCAAAGATTAATAGATCCATTTATGGACTTTCTGTTCTGTTACATTTATCTGTGAGTCCTTATACCAGTATCAAGTGTCTTCATTACTACAGGGTTACTTTTATTAGCTAGGTCCTTTGCATTTACACATAAATGTATATAATCAGCTTTTCAAATTATATTGTAGTATAAAAGCCAGATGGAATTTTGAGTTGGCATTCTGTTATTACCTATTGATCAATTTGAGGAGAATTGACATCTTAACACTATTGAACTTTTCTGTCTGTGAATATAGTATATGTCTTCATTTATTTAGATCTTTAATTTCTTGGCAGTGCTTTTAGCTGTCATTGGAAAAGTTGTGTACCTTTCAAAATGTATTCCAAAGTAGTCCATATTTTTTGTTATTATAGATGAAATTATGTAAACTTCATTTTCCAACTTTATGCTAGTAATTATGTAAGTATACAGTCAATTTGTATTAACATTATATTCCATGAACACAATTTCATTGTATTAGTTCTAATAACTTTTTGTAGATTCTTTACAGTTTTCTACATAAGCAGTCATGCCAGCAGCAAGCAGAGTTTTGCTTCTTTTTAATCTTTATGTCACCATTTAATAGAAGTGATGAAACTAATCCTTCTTCCATTGTTGTACATCTTACAGGAAAATGTTCTGTATTTTACCATTAGCTGTTATACTATTTTTAGGTTTTCGTGAATGTCCTTTATTAGACTGAATATATATTCCCTTTTCTTCCTAGTTTGCTGAGAATTGGTATAGTTTTTCTGCATTTATTGAAATAGTCGTCTGCATTTTCTTCTTTATTCTGTTAATATGGTATAATTAGTATGGTAGTAATTTTTGAATATTATGACAACCTGGCATCATTGGGATAAACCCTACTTGGTCATAAATATTTATCCTTTTAATATCTTACGCATTTGGTTTGCTAGCATTTTGTGAAGGGTTTTTATATTTATAAAAAATATTGGTCTGTAATTTTCTAGTTTTGGGATATGTTTATCAGATTTTGGTACAGTGTTAGGGTCATGCCAACCTCATAAAATGTTCCCTTTTCTTCTGTTTTTTGAGTGTTCTTTTTCTGCTTTTGGAATTTGTCTATGATTAGTATTATTTCTTTCTTAAGTGTTTGAAGGAATTCACCAATAAAACCATTGAGTTTGGAATTGCAGGAAGATTTTTGATATTGAGTTGAATTTCTTTTATAGATACAAGGCTAGTAAGATTTTCTTTTTCCTCTTGTGTCACTTTTGTTATTTTTATCTATTTTATTGAAGATACCAAATTTTTGTTTAATGTTAATTATAGTATTAACATTTTATCGTTTTATTGCCTATAAGCTTGGTAGTGATACACACCTCTACACTGATCCCTGTTGTTATTTTGTGCTTCATTTTCTTGAGCAAGTTACGAAGAACTTACTTAGTTGTATTTTATATGTTTGAGATGAGGTTTCAGTATGTTGCCTAGGCTAGTCTGAGCCTTGTGTGTTAAAGGGATCCTCCTGTCTCAGCCTCCCAAATAGCTGTGAGCCCCCCAGATGCTAAAGTGCATGCTACTGAGCCCTAAAACTGTTCTCAAAGAACCAATTTTTAGCTTTCTTTTTCTTTTGCTGATGTGTTTTCACTTTGATTTTTGCTCTTTGATATTTCTTTCTACTTATTTGGATTTGTTACTGTCCTTTTTATAGCTTCTTAAGACAAAATAACTCCCTCTATGCATGCATAGCTTGATATTTTGTTGGATTATTCCTCATTAAGTTTTTGAAGAATTTTATAATTTTCCTTGTGATTTCTTCTTTGATTATGGATAATTTAGAAGTCTGTTGCTTGATACCCAGTTATTCAACTTTGTTTCTATGTATCTTATTATTGATTTTGAACCTAACTTCACTGTGATAAGAGAATATGTTGTACAGTTCAATCCTCTGAAGTTTATAGAGATTTGTTTTATACCTTCTATTCGATAATGTGAAAGTTTTTGAAACTTACTTTTATTGATTGATTTATTTTCTTTATAAACACCTCTATTAGAGGTGTACTTGCCATACAAACCCTATACACATTTAAAGCATATAATTTGATAAGTTTTGACCCATGAAGCCATCCCCACTATGAAGAAAATGAACATATTCATCATCGCCAGCCACCCTTTTTAATCTTTCCCTCATCTCTTCCTCCACTCAGTCACTGATTACTTTCTGTTATTATACATTGGTTTTTATTTTTTAGAATTTCATGTAAACTACATGTGTTCTTTTGTTTGACTTTTTACTCAGCATGCTTCCTTTGAGATTTATTCTAATGTTGAATGTAGCAGTAATTCATTGTGTTGTATTGTGGAATACATTGTACATACCACAATCTGTCATTCATTTATATATTGATGGACAGTTTGAGTTGCTGTTGTTTTTGGATATTACAAATAAAACATCTTGTTTATCTTCCAAAGTGATTCACTTAATAAGAAAATAAATCTTAACTACCGTTGCAGTTCCCATTTCCAGTGCTTTTCATTCTGTGAAGGGATTGGCAGTCTTTCCTGTAAAGGGTCAGGGAGTAAATGTTGTAGGCTTTGTGGGTATACAGTCTGCTGTAAACATTGCGCTCTGTCACGGTAGTGCAGGAACAGATAGAGAGTAAAAGTAAACAGATGACTGTGGCTTTGTGCCAGTAAAATGTTATTTGCCAAAAAAGGGAAAATAGGCTGGGGCTATAGCTCAGTGGTAGAGCACTTGCCTAGCATGCATGAGGCCTCAGCACTAGAAGGAAAAATAAATCTAAAAATGAGTAGAAAGATTCTAAAATGCAGCAAATATAGTTTCATATTTCCATGTGCTATCATTCTGCCTAAAGGATTTCCTTCCTTGGTGATAGTTCTTCTAACTCTTGTTGCTAAAGACATCTTTATCTCAACTTTGTTGAAAGATAGTTTTGCTGACTGGAAGTCTACACTGTCACTTATTTTTTTTCCTCTTTTTAATATTACTCTTCTGTTTTCTTGGTTATATTTTGTTTTTGTCAAGAAATCTGCTGTCATCCTTTTTTTCTTTCTGGCTGTTTTTTGGATTTTATCAGTAGTTTTGAGTACTTGGATAACGAGTACTTTGATTAACTTGACATCATTTTGGTCATGTTTTCTGTACATTGAGTTTAATAAGCCCGGAATGTCTGAGTTTAACATTTTCATCAATTTTGTAAATTTTTTCGGGCATGGTGGTCCATGTCTGTAACCCTAGCACTTTGGGAAGCTAGGGCTGGAGGATTTCCCAGCCTGGGCAGTTTAGCAATTTAGCAGTATCTCGTCTCAAAATTAAAGTAGAAAAATGAAAAGAGCTAGGGATTTAGGTCATTGTGAAGGCCCTAGGATCAATTCTCATTACCAAAACAAAAGCCAATTTTTCTGCCATAATTTTTCAAATCTTTTTCTAATCCCTTTGGAAACTTCAGTTAATACATAAATTAGGTAACCAGTTCCTTCTAGCGCTCAGGGTCTTGTTTTGGGCCAGCGAAGATGAAGCCAACAAAATAGCATGCAGCAAGCAGTGGAGAATGATTGAGTGTGCATTTAATAGAAAGAACAAAAGGAAGAGCTCCCTGCTATAAAGGAAAGGCTCCATAAGGTGGAAACCATGGGAGTTCAGGCTCAGGGGTTTTTATACAGTTTTTGGTACCAGTGTATGTGATAAAAAGCAGGGTTGCTGCTGCTTACAGGTCCAGAAAGCAAGCTGCTTTGTTTGCATTTCACTTCCTTTAAGGCTTCTCCCATTTATTTAGCGACCTGTTCTTTGTCCCTTGTACACCATTAGGCCCTGATCGTCAGTTTGCTGAAGTTAGTTATTTGGGTCTTCTGGTATTAACACTCATTTAAGCCCTGACTTTTAGTTTATTTTAGGTTAGCTAATCAGGATCTGTGCCCTGCTGTCTAACTTCCTCTATCTCCTTGCTCCACTGGCCCTTGCTCCAGAATTCACTGATACTGTTTCAAGTTTTTTCTGTTTCATTTTGTTAGTTTCTATATTTTTACATTCACTAATCTTCTCTTGTGCA
Source organism: Chinchilla lanigera (assembly GCF_000276665.1). NCBI lineage: Eukaryota > Metazoa > Chordata > Mammalia > Rodentia > Chinchillidae > Chinchilla > Chinchilla lanigera. The sequence goes on along the minus strand of NW_004955427.1, from coordinate 21,067,133 downwards.
ATAGCCAGTCTGTTATAATCTCATCCATTGTATTTTTTTCCATCTGAAACATGTAATTTTCTGTAGAAGTCTGGTTTTGGCTTTAAAAATTATCTCCCATGTTTTCACTTGACTTTTTGCTTGTGTAAGAATGCAACGTTAATAACTGTTTAATGCCCTTATTGTAAAATTCTAACATCTGTATAAGTACTGGGTCTGTTTTAGTTGATTTTTGTATTCGTTATAGCTTAAATTTTCTTGCTTCCTGTGTGGCTGATAATCTTTGGTTGCCGGATAGTTTGGATGCTGGATGTCTTTGCATTTATAGTTTGAAGCTCCTTTTATGGGATTCAGTTAAGCTATGTGAAGAAAGTTTGATCCTGTTAGATCTTGCTTTGATTTTTCAGAAAGGTTTGAATGAACTCTCAGTCCTTCCTTACTACTGAAGCAAGGTACCTTGTGGAGCATTCTACTTAGTGCCCTATGGAGTGCCAGTTTTTTCATGTTTGAGATGGGAACTCTCAGTCCTTTGTATGAGTACCAAGTGCTGTTCCTTAATCTGAGACTGATGGTTTGACAGCTCTGTACTCTACTGAATTCTTACTTTGGACCCTGTGTGCTGTTCTGCCCTGTGAATTCCAGCCATCCTGCTCTCTCTGAAGTCTTCACTGTGCCTCCTCAACTTGGGACCAGCCAGGCTCTGCCTAGGTTTCCTCTTCTTGGGGCACACAGCCCAGAAGCTCTTTCAAGGCATTAACTGTGCAGGATTCTCCTTTTTTGTTTCCGTAATCTAAGGAGCACTGTCTTTCATTGCCTGATACACAGTACTTTGAAAACTACTGGTTTGTTATTTAGTCTTGTGAGGTTTTCTGTTTTTATTTTAGTTCTTTTAGTTGTTTCACTTGAGAGGATAAATCTATTCTTGTTACTCTACCTATAGTGGAAGCAAAAGCCCTGTATTAGATTTTTACCTGTATCATTTGACAAAAAATTTTTAAGTGGTTGTTCTAGAAAGTATAATATATATCATTAATTTTCAGTCTTCTTAGTACTAATACTATACCACTTCACTTAAAATGTAGAAGCTTTGTGATCGTGTATCCTTTATGCCATAGTTGCTGTGTATTAATAAGTTTTAAGCCGCAGCACACATTTGAACATTTATGCTTGAAATAGTTCTATGTGTTTAAAAAATATTGAGGAAAATATTGACCTTAATATTTTCCTTGTCTGTGATGTACTTTGTTGTGATTTTTGTCATTTTCTTGAGTTTTGTATACATTTTTCTGCTCATTGTATCTTTTGCAGCACTTTGAATGTTTTCCTGCATGTCTGTCAGGTTGTGTTCAGTTTTTTTCAGTGTGGAGGTAGACTAATTTCTGTTGAACTGTTTTCAAGTTCACCAAGACTTTGTTGAGTCGCTTATATTTTGGTGTTAAGCCTATCTATGGAATTTTTCATTTTGGTATTCTATTTTTTTCTAGAATTTCAACTTGGTTTATTTTATAATTTCTTTGCACTAAGATTTCCGTTCTTCACTCATTATAATCATATTCATTTATGTCTTAAGTGTAGAAAATAGCTTCTTTTCTATATGTGATAAAGTGATTGTGTTTTTTTTTCTTCCTGTACTGGGAATCAAACTCACGATCTTGTGCTTGTCAGGCAGGTGCTGTGCTGCTGAGCTAAATCCCCAGGCCCGTGATTTTGTATTGAATACTGGATATTGTGAATGTTTTCTCAAAATTCTATTCTATTCTACTTCTATTTTTATCAGTCCATAACTTGTACTCAAATTACAGTCTCTAATCTATATTAGAGAGCCACTTAAAACTCAGTTGTTTTGGCTTTCACTGAGTTGCTTCAAGTTAGCCATACAAATGCATAGTCCATTGTTCAGTCAGAAATTTGGGCTGTTTATACATAGACTTTAGGATTGTTCCTTGCTGTTACTCTCTCTTCTCATTCTTTAAAGCATGTGGCTATTCTATCAGAGTTTTATTTGATAATGCAAACTAGGAACTTCCTTCTAGATAAAAGTCATACAACCCTAAACTTCTGTTTGTTAAATCACCATGTGACGGTTTGCGGTCCAGTATGCTGTAAAGACCCATATGGTTTAAAAATTCCACAATTTGACATGTGCCTGTCTTAGGAAAACCAAACATTCTGGGTGTATAAAATGCAAGAAAATTTTTATTAGAAGCAGAAAGCAAAACAAAACAAAAACCCCATTAAGGTATTTCATCCTTTCTTAAGAAGTTCGTACTCCTTTTGTTCCAAAGCTCATACTCCCCTGTTCCTCTGAGGAGTCTGTCTTCATGTTCACTCTTCTTCAGGAGAGAGACCTTGTTGCTTTGTACCATTAATCTCACCTGTATGATGTTCTTTGTTTGTGACCCTAAAAATATTCTTTCACATGCAGTAGGCTTAGAATTTCTACCTTTGTGATCCATGTTTCAGTTTTACATTTAAAAACCAATGAACTATATTTCTTTATCTTCAAGTGAAAAAAACATTTTCTTCAGATTATATACATAAGTACATGGCATTTTTAAAGTATGTATTTTCGTGGCTGGAGAACTTTTTTTCTTTTTTTTTTTTTTGGTTTTTCTCTTGTACCGGGAACTGAACTCACGACCTTGCGCTTGCCAGGCAGGCTTTGCCACTGAGCTAAATCCCCAGCCCTGGAGAACTTTTAGAAGATAAAAATGCTGGAGGCTATATGGGCATTAGTATGAGAGTTTTTCACTGGAGAATCATTAATTTGTTATCTTTCTATAATTTAGGCAGTCACTGAGGAGAATATTGCCTCTTTGCAGAAGAGAGTAGTAGAGCCAGAGATTGAAAAAGGAACTTTCCTCCTTAGTTCTGTAGAGTTGGAGAGACTGAGAGCTGTGAATGGTATGTATAAAAAAAACCATAATTTCCTGTCTTCCTATCTCATATGTGCCCTGACTCTTATCTCTATATATGTATGACATGTAGATTTTCTGACTGTGTGAAAATAAAGATCTTAAATAGCAGAGCTGGTAGTTTTCTTAGATAAGATTAATAATTACAGCATTGTTCCAGTGTTTACATAACATTTTCCAATATGAACTAGAAACATTGCAGGATTTCTGTATCATTTACATTCATCTGGGAATACCATGATATCTTCTTGGAAATTTGATTTGAATGGGACCTTAATATGATGAGAAGTTTTTACATAGGCAAAGTAAGAAAGGAAGGACATTCTCAGCAGTAAATTGATGGAGTAAAGTAACAGAAGTCAGTCAAATAAAATTTTAATAGTACAATCTATTTTGGTTTTTGCTCATGTAATACCCTGCTTAGAATCTTACCCCTTGCCTTTAGTCTGACTACTCATATTTTAGGGCTCAACCAGGGGATTATCTTTTTTTTAGGAATTCGGCCCTGATACTGGGTTAAATGCATTTTTATGCTTTTGTAATTGCCTTGTATTTGTTCAGTGTTATATTAGAATGATCTGTTGATTGGCTTCTTTAATATAAGCTTTTCACAGGTAAAGTATAAGCTCTTTAAGGGCAGGGGACTTTTTCTTTTTTGTTAAATCTTTACCTAGAGCTAGTGTAGTACTTCAAAAACAGTGGCTGCTGAATAAAGTTTCGATGGGTTGAACTAAACCTGTTAATATTTTATTCTACTGGACTGTGTGAAAAGTAAGATGAATCTTTTTCCACTAATCATCTGTTTCACAAGGACCTCATGGGTTTAGTAGCATAGAATTAGTACTTTGCTGGTCTAATGTATCCTGGATTGACTACTCTGCTTTGCTTAGGAGTGAGAATGAATTCCAAGTGAAGTTTGTAAAGCTTTTATTGAACACTAGAGCCAGTGTTTTGTATTTTTGTTTTTTGGTACCAGGAATTGAACTCAGGACCTTGCTCTTGCCAGGCAGGTGCTTATGCTTCTGAGCTATATCTCTGGCCCTGGAGCCAGTGTTTCTAACTTTCCCATTTTATAGTTTTCCACTTTGTTTAAAACTAGGGATTATGTACCTTTATTTAACTATTCCCGTCATTATTAATGAATAAAGAAGGTCACAAATTTCTGCTCATTGTTTAACTCACTAAAAACATTTTTGAGACCCTTTTCATGATGCTTATTTTGCAGTTTTACAGTGTATGCTGTTCATATGATTTCTTCGTAGTTTAGGATTATTGTATGATTTTCCCTCTTTCTCTTGAAGGAATAACTGGCCTTTAGGTTTTCTGTATTGGCTTTTGTGTCTCATCTCGCAGGTTGTATTTGCTTTATATTATCATCTATTTAATTCACTTTTTGTATTGCCATTTCTACCACTATGTCCCTTCCTCAAATAATCTTGTGCAGTGTATGAATATGCTGTGTATACTGTCTCAAATTCATTTGTTTCATGAATAATCTTTCCTGTATTCATACAGCTGTGAACATATGTGGGGGGAAGACAGGACATAAAAATATGCGTAAATTTTTTAAGATAAAATAACACAAGGTACAACAAGTAGGTGTGGGGTAAGAGGACGATAGTATCAGAGAGGTCAGGCCAGGATCCTAAGGAGAGCTGAATAATGAAAAGGGGACAGCCTTGCAAAGAGACTAAATGGAGAGCATTTGAAGCAGAAGGAGCCAGGCAAATAAATGCCTGAGGTACAAGTAAACCTGACGTGTTTGCAGAGCAGAAAGAAGGGCAGTATGTTTGGAGTCGAGTGAACAAAAGAGAGCAGTGTGAGAGAAGAAGTTGGAGGATTAGTGGAGTCAAAGCATGAAGGCCCCTGAAGGTCCTGTTAAGACATTTGGATGTTCTGTAAAAAAAAGAAACTTTTTAAAATGATGTAGTTAGCTTATCAAAACACTTCTTGGTGATATTAATTGCAGTGTTTTTTTAAATCTGTCATGGTATTTCTACCCTTTTTAGATCTGTACATTGCTAATACCTGGAGTCCAATCCCCACTTTCTCTGAACTGATTATGTAACCTCTTCATCTCATGTCATCTTCGTGTTTCCTCCCTGGGCACTGGAAAGTGGGTCCCTCCCTCACAGTGCTAAAATGCAGTGTCTCTGCATGAATGTATGTGAAGGAACATTGCATGTGTTGCAAATGCTATGTTAATGTAAAATGTTTGTTATGAACACATTTGGTTATGGATAAATTAAGGCCAATTTATTGCCTTCAGAGTTCCAGATTATGCATAAAAATAACTGCTTCACCTCACATACCCTGACACCCTCCTTTCAGGTTTTCTGCTGTTTAGAATATAGCACTCAGGCTCATTATCCTTACCTAGTTCTAGTCTAATTGACAGCTCATCTTCTGCTAGTCTCTTACCATTTTTTATGTTAGTAAGATAGCCTTTTCTCTCCCCCAAACCATTGCGCATATGTTTCTTCTTGATTATTTCATGCATCCCAAGTAGTCTCCTATGCAGTCATGTCCTTGTTTTTTTTAAACATTCTATATATATTTTCTAAAGATTTCTTTTTGTGTGTGATTTTTCAGAAAAGCTGTCTTCTCAGATGACTTTCCTAGACGCTCCAAGTAGAACTCAGGAGGCAGAGAATGAAGTCCATGAGGTAAGTGATACATTTTTTTTTTTTTTTCCCCTCCGGTACCGGGAACCGAACTCACGACCTTGCGCTTGCCAGGCAGGCGCTTTTGCCGCTGAGCTAAATCCCCAGCCCCAAGTGATACATTTTTGATATAATCTAGTAGGAACTTAATCTAGTAGGAACTAGATTAAGAAGAGGTAGCTTCAAGTCTAAACATTCCTGCAGTTTTCTGGTGTTCACAGAGAATTACATTACTCATGAAGTGAGATCCATTTAAGAGACTCATAATAGTTATTATTTCTTATTTATTTGTGTTCCTGAGTATTTGGAATTTTGTGTCCACCCAACTCTAGTAATCATTGGCTTGCCTAGCTCACAGAAGTTTCTCAGTGGAGGTAAGATAAACTCTTGGGTTCCCTACAACCCTCAATTGGCACTGTTTTACTTAGGATTATAGAAAATGGATGTCTTTGGAAAATGGTGCTTTTTATAACATGAAAATTATAAGAAATATGTATAAAATTATAAGAAATACTTAAATATGTGTAAAGAAAGTTATAAGAAATTGTTGGATATCATCCCATTGAATTAAATTTGTTGGTGGCTGTATTATGTTTTATTAGCTGTATTTTCCCATCAAGAATAGATACCCATACCCAGTCATAGAATAATATTGGAAATCAGGCCTTCAGGAATAATGCAGCTTCTTAACAGAAGAAATTGTTGGATATCATCCCATTGAATTAAATTTGTTGGTGGCTGTATTATGTTTTATTAGCTGTATTTTCCCATCAAGAATAGATACCCATACCCAGTCATAGAATAATGTCAGAAATCAGGCCTTCAGGAATAATGCAGCTTCTTAACAGAAGTATCTACTTACTTGTTGTATTAGTCACTTCTCCAGAAAGACAGAACAAATAAAATGTGTATATACAGAGTGAGATTTATTTTGAGGCCTTGCCTCATGTGGTTATAGAGGCTCACATGTCCACAGTCTGCCAGAGAGACCAGCAGGCTGGCTGACTGGCATAAAGTTTTCAATCAAAGGCAGCCAGTCTGATAGTAGAATTCACTTTTCAGATTTATCTTTTTCCTGTTAAGGCCTTCAACTGATTGGACAAGACCCACCACATCAGAGAGGGTAATTTGCCTTACTCAAAGTAAGTGAGTTAATACCAACTAAAAACTACCCTTCCAGAAACATCTACAATAATGTTTGAACAAATACCTGGATACCTTGGTCTAGCCAAATTGTCACATAAGTTCATCACATTTATATTCAATACCTTTACATGGGACCACTGATGCCCTATTCCCAAAGTTGTCTAAAAGAGTAAATTTTGAAAATTGTGATATTATATAGTTACTGACAAATGAGTCCAAAGTACAAGTGAATCTTACTTGGCCAAAGGAATGCTTAATGTCTTACAATGCTCAGTGATAGTATATAGTGAAAACAAGATACCATAATTTAAAAGGGAAGAACACATAAGAAAGGTAGGAATTTGGTAAGAAAAAGATTAATAAAATCATCAGAAAAAACAGGGAGCAATGGAAAGAAAAAGGGGACAAAAATGTAAAAACCACCCATGGGGAAATTGCTAAATAAAAATGACTATTGTTATCTCTTGGGGATAAGGGAGAGTAGTAAAGGTTCATGGAAGGGGTAAGCTCAGCCAGAAAAAGAAAACTAGTATTAAAGAGCATTGAAAGTGGCCAGTGAGGGCCAAAGTCTCTAGTCCTGTGTCCTCTTGGTCTGACATGGTCCTGAGACTGAAGCCAAAAAGTGAACTGAACTCTGTATGTACCATAGGCAGCAGAAAAAAAGGAGCCTGGCCAAGGAAGGCGATGATAAAGGCATGAAAGCTAGGTAGAAAAGAAGAAATGAGAATGCTTAGGGTAAAAGAGGACAAAAAGGAATTAGCTGCATTGAAGTCATCCAGCAGAAGTTGAAGTATTAATTCTTTCACTACATCAGGTCTTTAATATCTATAGGTATGGGTAAATAAGAATTAGGAATGTAACAGAAAGAAATTATAAAGGAACTTTTCTCCTGTGTTAAATACTGGGTGGACTTTTGTTCTCTAGAAATTTTGTTTGTTGTTTTTTGAGACAGGGTCTTGCTGTATAGTCAAGGCTGGCCTTGAAGTCATTGTGTATTCCAGGCTGGCCTCAATTTCACAACAGTCCTCCTGCCTCAGCCTCCTGACTGCTGAGGTTACAGGTGTGTGCCACTGTGCCCAGCTTCGTTTTCTAGAAATTTGAATATGGTGTAGGTAATGTAGAGAGGAAAGGGTTTTAAGTGATTAAAATAGTGTTATGAAAAATGGAGAGAGAGCTCATTACTGGGTGAATAATTCTAAAATAATCAACATTTTTCTTAGTTAGAATGATACCAAGATAACAGCTAATATTGACTAGATATTTACTGTCTTCCAGCCTGTGCTAGTAATGGTAGCGTTAAGTGCAAACCCAATTAGTTAGGCTGTAGAGCGTGTACTTGTGGTACTGCATTATTTGACAGAACCCTGTTTATTGTTCGTTTATTTCTCCCATTGAGCTGCAATACTTTTCCCAGAGAAAAAATAATGTTATTGGTAGAGCTGGAGATTTTATTATACACCCTGTCCCCAAGTCCATCTAATAAAATGCTAATTAAATTTATCATGTGTTTCACTGATTTTATTTCCCAAGAAAACAGGGATAGAGATAATTTATATGAATTGAGCATCCTAACACAATAACCTTTGTAATAATTTGGTTTTGCCATATAGGTCCCTGATGGCATGCCTACGCACCAACAGAATTCCTTTTTACTTGATCATCTTGTCTGTTAGTGCTCTTTTATCTAATATTTGTACTTTGTTATTTCAGTGAACATTTTAGGAAAGGGACTCCTTCACATGTCTGTAATCCCAGCACTCAGGAGGCTGAGGCAGGAGGATAGACACGAGTTTGAGGCCAGCCTGAATTACATAGTGAGACTTTGTCTCAAAAAAAAAAAGTCCCTGCCTTTCTCTTGCGTCTGGGATGAAATGAAGATAGCATTAATTTTCTGCTTTTTATTTTTAAGTAGTTCTTAGGAGAAACAAGTGGGAGTTTAAAGAAAAAAGTTACTCACATAAGGAATATCTAGAAAATGAAATCCAGGTTTCCTTAGGTTGTATGAGTAGGGCTTGACCTCAGCACGGATGACACAGTTCCTCTAGTGGCCTCATTTGGGAGTTACAGACTGATTTTTAGAAGTTGTAGCAGTTTCATGGTACAAAGGAGGATTAGACCCCAAAAAGTCAGGTTTTCAAAAGTACGTAACATAAAATACCAATTTTAATATTAGTTAAGCTTTTTTCATATTATGAAATATTTGACTAAGGCTCTTTTTCTTTATTAATCTTTTTTTTTTAATAGGTTGGTGTGGTTGATATTACTGAGCTCAGCAAGAGCAGCCCTCCTACTGAGGAAAGTGCACAAGATGTCCCAGAGAACACATTTTCTCAGAAACATAAAGAATTATCAGTTTTATTGGTGGAAATGAAAGAAGCTCAAGAGGAAATTGCTTTTCTTAAGTCGCAGCTCCAGGGCAAAAGGGCTGCAGGAGATCATGAGGTTCTTGACCAGAAAGAAATGAAACAGACAGAGAATGAGGGAGTACCACCAATGAGCACACAAGTATTGCGTGAAGGTACAGCACAAGATTTTCCCCTAATGCCAAATCAAGAGAGCAGTGCTGTGGTAGTTGAAAAAGAGGAACAGGAGGGCGTTACACATCAAAATAGCTCATCTGAGGAAACGGCCTTACATGGCACTGGAATGGAATCAAAATCAACAGAGCAGGATGACGTCGATAAATCCTCTTCTGCTGCAGTGGATGTTCGTCAGAGTCACCAGGATGAGTTAGAAAGGCTAAAAAGTCAAATTTTGGAGCTTGAGACAAGCTTTCATAAAGCAGAAGAAACCTATGGGAAAAATTTAGATGAGAAAGCTCAGGAAATTAGCAACCTGGCCCAGCTGATGGAGCAGTATAAGAAGAATGCCGAAGACACCAGCAGTGCATTCACTGCTTTGTCCGAAGAAAGAGACCAGCTTCTTTCTCAGGTGAAAGAACTCAGTGCCTTAACAGAACTCAGGGCTCAGGTAACACAACTGGAAACCAACCTTGAGGAGACAGAGAGGCAAAGAAGATTGGACTATGAAAGCCACACGACTCAGCACAACTTGCTCACTGAACAGATCCACAGCCTCAATGTAGAAGCCAAGTCTAAAGACGTAAAAATTGAAGCTCTCCAGAAGGAACTGGACGACGTGCAGCTTCAGTTCTCGGAGCAGAGCACCCTGATAAAAAGCCTGCAAGGCCAGCTGCAGAAGAAGGAGAAGGAAGTGCTCGAGGGGGCAGAGCATGTGCAGGGCATCTCAGAGAAGATGGAAGAACTTTCACAAACCCTTGCACAGAAGGACCTTGAAATTGCAAAAATGGAACAGCTCTTACTAGAGAAAAAAAGAGATGTAGAAACCCTCCAACAGGCTATCCAGGAGAAGGACCAGCAAGTGACAGAAATCAGCTTCAGTATGACAGAGAAAATGGTTCAGCTTAATGAGGAGAAGTTTTCTCTTGGTGTTGAAATCAAGACTCTTAAAGAGCAGCTAAATTTACTATCCAGAGCTGAAGAAGCTAAAAAGGAGCAAGTGGAGGAAGATAATGAAGTTATTTCAGGCCTTAAACATAATTATGAGGAGTCGAGCCCAGCAGGACTAATAAGTAAAGATGAACTTCAGCGTGAATTAGACCGTCTGAAGAAAGAAAGTGAACAGAGAAAGAGAAAGCTCCAGGCGGCTCTTATTAACAGAAAGGAACTTCTACAAAGAGTCAGTACCTTAGAAGAGGAATTAGCCAGAGTGAGAAATGAATCTAGGAAAGAGATTGCACTCAGTGAGAGTGAGAAGAAGGAAATGGAGGATAATAAAGAGAACAAAGATGACTCAGAAACATGTGTGACTTCTAAGTGCCAAGAAATAGAAACTTCCTTGAAACAGACAATATCTGAAAAAGAAGTGGAACTAGAGAAGGTAAGGAAGGATTTGGAAGAAAAGATAGCAGCAGAAGAGCAGTTACAGGCAGTGGTCCAACAGATGAATCAGAGCTTGCAAGCTAAGACAAACCAGATAGAAGTGTTGCAAGCAGAAATCATCGAAAACCAAGCAGTTATCCAGAGGTTAGCCACAAGTACCAAGGACGTGGGTGATGGCGACTCAGCAGCGTTGATTAAAGAACCACCAGTAAGCAGTGCCCCTGGGGCAGGGAGTGGTGAACACTGGAAACCAGAAATGGAGGAAAAGATATCAGACCTTGAAAAAGAGAAGGAACAACTTCAGAAGAAGCTTCAAGAAGCTCTAAATTCCCGTAAGGTGATTCTAAAAAAGGCCCAGGAGAAAGAAAGACATCTTCGGGAAGAGCTAAAACAACAGAAAGATGACTATAATCACTTGCAAGAACAGTTTGATGAGCAAAGCAAAGCAAATGAGAACATTGGAGACCAGCTAAGACAACTCCAGACTCAAGTAAGAGAGGCCATAGACAGAAAACTCCCAGACACTGACCACCTGGAACCGGGCTCTCCCACCCAAGGATTGGGAGAACCTTTACTCCAAGCCACAGAGCAGCATCCCACTCACTCTGTTTTAAATTCTGACTCCTGCCCAGGCTGGCTGTCTCAACCTGGAATTGCAAATACCCCACAAGGCAGTATTTCTGTTATTGTTGAGATCAAGGCCCAGCTGAAAGAAATAGAAGCTGAGAAAGAGAAGTTGGCATGGAAAGTTAGTTCAACAGCAAGTGAGCTTATTAAAAAGTCAGAAGAAGTATTTCAGTTACAACAGCACATAAACGACCAGGGTTTAGAAATCCAGAGTCTGAAGGCAGCATCCCATGAAGCTGAAGCCCATGCAGAAAGCCTGAAGCAGAAACTGGAAAGCAGTCGGCTAGAAATTCTTGGCCTAGAACACCTCAGAGCATTACAGCCTGAACTAGATGAACTGCAAACACTCCTAAGCCGAAGGGAAGAAGAAGTGAGGCACCTTTCTGAACAACTTAGCGAGAAAGAAGAAACCCTTACTAAAGTACGGACAGAGATAGCAGAACAAGAGGATTTAATTAAGGTTCTGCATACGCAGCTGGAAATGCAAGCCAAAGAGCATGATGAGAGGATAAAGCAGTTACGGGTGGAACTGTGTGAAATGAAGCGGAAACCAGAAGAGACTGCAGAAGAAAGCAGAGCAAAGCAACAGGTACAGCGGAAACTGCAAGCTGCTCTTATTTCTCGAAAAGAAGCACTCAAAGAAAACAAAAGTCTCCAAGAGGAGCTGTCTTCAGCCAGAGATACCATTGAACACCTCACCAAGTCTCTGGCAAATGTGGAAAACCAAGTTTCTGTTCAAAATAAAGAAAAAGATAGCTTCTTAGGAAGATTAGCACTTCTTCAAGAAGAAAGAGACAAACTCATTGCAGAAGTGGACAGGTCTTTACTGGAAAATCAGAGTCTCACTAGCTCTTGTGAAAGTCTGAAACTAGCTCTAGAGGGTCTTACTGAAGATAAGGAAAACTTAGTGAAGGAAATTGAATCTTTGAGATGTTCTAAGATTGCAGAAAGCTCCCAGTGGCAAGAGAAACACAAGGAATTGCAAAAAGAGTATGAAGTCCTCCTGCAGTCCTATGAGAATGTCAGTGATGAAGCAGAAAGAATTCAGCACGTGGTGGAAACAGTGAGGCAAGAGAAGCAAGAATTGTATGGCAAGTTAAAAAATACAGAGGCAAACAAGAAAGAGACAGAAAAGCAGTTGCAGGAAGCTGAACAGGAGATGGAGGAAATGAAAGAAAAGATGAGAAAGTTTGCTAAATCTAAGCAACAGAAAATCCTAGAGCTGGAAGAGGAGAATGACCGCCTTAGAGCGGAGGCACACCCTGCAGGAGGAACAACCAAAGAATGCATGGAAGAACTTCTTTCTTCCAATTCCAGCATGAAGGAGGAACTAGAAAGGGTCAAGACGGAGTACAAAACCCTTTCTAAGGAGTTCGAGGCTTTAATGGCCGAGAAAGACATTCTAAATGGAGAAGTTCAAGATTTGAAGCATCAGGTAGAAGATAATGTCTCTAAGCAGGCCAGTCTAGAAGCCTCAGAGAAACCTGATAACAAGAGAGAAGTCATTGAAAAGGCAACACAGCCTGCACCAGGTGAGGTTCAAGTGCAAGACTCTCCAAGTGTGAGCACAAAGCCTGAAGATGGCGAAGCTGTTGTATCAGAGAACAATGCTAAGCCTGACCTGAATGAAAATTTCAGCTCACATGATGAAATCAATAACTGCCTGCAGCAGCTCGATCAGCTTAAAGACAAAGTTGCTGAATTAGAAGAGGAGAAGCAGAAAGACAAAGAATTGAGCCAGATTTTGGAAAATGAGAAAAATGCCTTACTGAGTCAAATATCAACAAAGGATCATGAACTAAAGGTGCTTCAGGAAGAAGTAAGCAAAATGAACCTGTTAAATCAGCAAATCCAAGAAGAACTCTCCAGAGTTACCAAACTAAAGGAAACAGCAGAAGAGGAGAAAGATGATTTAGAAGAGAGGCTTATGAATCAATTAGCGGAACTTAATGGAAGCATTGGGAATTATTACCAGGATGTGACAGATGCCCAAATAAAAAATGAGCTACTGGAATCTGAAATGCAAAATCTTAAAAAGTGTGTGAGTGAACTGGAAGAAGAAAAGCAGCAGTTAGTCAAGGAAAAAACTAAGGTGGAATCAGAAATACGAAAGGAATATTTGGAGAAAATACAAGGTGCTCAGAAAGTACCTAGCAATAAGAGCCATGCAAAGGAACTTCAGGAGCTGTTAAAAGAAAAACAGCAGGAGGTAAAGCAGCTACAAAAGGACTGCATCAGGTATCAGGAAAAGATTAGTGCTCTAGAGAAAACTGTTAAGGCTCTCGAATTTGTTCAGACCGAATCTCAGAAGGATTTAGAAGTAACCAAAGAAAATCTGACTCAAGCAGTGGAACACCGCAAAAAGGCAGAAGCAGAGTTAGCTAGCTTCAAAGTCCTGCTAGATGATACTCAGAGTGAAGCAGCAAGAGTGCTGGCCGACAATCTCAAGTTGAAAAAGGAACTTCAGTCAAATAAAGAATCAGTTAAAAGCCAAATGAAACAAAAGGATGAAGATCTTGAGCGGAGACTGGAGCAAGCAGAAGAGAAACACCTGAAAGAGAAGAAGAACATGCAAGAGAAACTGGATGCTTTGCATGGAGATAAAATCCACTTGGAAGAGATAATTGAAGAAATTCAGGTCACTCTGATCAAGAAGGACAATGAAGTGAAGCACCTGAAGGAAAACTTAGACAGTACCGTGGCTCAGCTTGCCGCTTTCATGAAGAGCATGTCTTCCCTGCAGGATGATCGGGACAGGGTAATAGATGAAGCCAAGAAATGGGAGAGGAAGTTCAGTGATGCCATTCAGGCCAAAGAAGAAGAGATTAGACTCAAAGAAGAGAACTGCAGTGTTCTAAAGGATCAGCTTAGACAGACATCCATCCATATGGAAGAATTGAAGATCAACATTTCCAGGTAAATCTATTCTCTCATACTTCAGACATTTTTGTCATCATCATCTTTCTCCTCTACTTTCTTCTTCTTGTCTTTCTCTTTCTCCTCTTCCTCCTCCTCCTTCTCCTTCTCTTTCTTTGTCTTTCTCATAACTTCCTGCTACACCTTGTATTAACATGTAAACATTCACATCTTATCTCCCCATCTCTCTGGATTTCTTAACTACCAAACTACTCTTGTCTGATCAGGACAGGGAGACAGACGAAGCCAAGAAATGGGAGAGGAAGTTCAATGATGCCATTCAGACCAAAGAAGAAGAGATCAGTTACACTTTATTAAGAGATTACTACACGTTATTCCCAAATGATCACCTTAGTGTCCTAAATGGTTTTGTCTTTTAAAACAAACTTCCTTCTTTTTATTAGCGCATGTTTGTTATACATACTGATCCCATTCATCATAGGAAATTTGTACCTATGTATTACACGTCTCAATTCTTTTTTTTCCTGATTCCCTTTCCCTCCCTTCAACCCTTCTTATTTACAGAAGCTTTGTTTCTATTTTTCCTTTTACTCTCTTTTTAACTTCTTCTTTCCTTTCCCTTCCTCCCTCCCTTGTATTCCTTCCTATTTAAACATGTTTTTCCTATTTCCCCGAATCTGTCCTCCATAATACTCCTCATGTACCCTTTGGGTTTCTCACACAGCATAAACAATGTGATCTTTAAAGTTGTGTGTCTGATTTATTTCACTTAAGGTTATAGTCTCGAGATGCATCCATTTTCCTACGTACGATTCAAATTTATTCTTTATGGCAGGGTAGTACTCCATTATATATAAATACTACATTTTCTTTATCTATTCATCTTATGATGGGCATATGAGCTGTTTCCAAAATTTATCTATTACAAATTTTGCTGCTGTGAACTTGGGTATGCGTATATCACTGTAATATGCTTTTAACTCTTTGGGAAGAAACCTATAAGGAGAACAGCAGGATCTAGTTTTTGGAGGAGTCCTGATACTAACTTCCACAGTGGTTTTACCAGTTTACACTCCCAACAGCAGTGGAGAAGGATTTCTTCTTCCCCACAGCCTCACCAACATTTGTTATTGGTTGATTTCTTGATCAGAGGCACTTTTTCTGGAGTGAGGTGGAATCTCAGAGTTGTTTTAATTTGCATTTCCGGAATGACCAATGATGTTCAACATTTTTTTCCTATATTTATTTGCTATTTGTATTTCATCTGAGAAATGTCTATTCATTTCAGATTCCCATTTTTGGATTGGGTCTTTGAATTTATTTTTAGTTCTTTATATATTCTAGGTGTTAATCCTTTGTCTGAGGAGTAGCTAATAAAAATTTTTTCTCATTCTGTGGATTGTCTCTTTTTTCTTGTAGTGCTTTCCTTTGCTGTGCAGAAGCTTTGAATTTGATGTAACTCCAGTTGTTGATTCTTCGTAATATTTCCTGTGCAATTGGGATTTTGTTCATAAGGTCTTTACCAACACCTGTCTTCTAGAGTTTTGGCTATTCTGTCTTCCAGCAGATTTAGTGCTTATGTTTTAATAGTTAGATCTTTGATCCATTTAGATTTTAGTTAGTGCATGGTGAAAGGTAATGGATCTAGGTTTAATCTTAGCATGTGGAAAGCCAGTTTCCCCAGCACCAGTTATTAAAGAGGCTATTTTTCTTCAAGGAAAGGTGTTTGGCCCTTTTGTCAAAAATAAGGTAGATGAGTATGTTTAGAAGTGTTTTTGCATCTTCTGTTCCATTGATTCTGGGGTCTGTTTATTTTTATTTTTTTAATGTTTTTGCTGGCACCTTGCTGTTTTTATCACAGTAACTTTATAGTGTAACTTCAAATCAGGGATTGTGATGAACCCTACCTTGCCTTTGTTGCCCAGAATTGTTTTTGCTATTCTAGATCTCTACTGGTACCAAATGAATTTTAGGATTGTTTTTCTCTAGTTCTGTGAGGTATGCTATTGGTATTTTGATCAATATTGCATTAAATCTCTATGAGTTTTGGAAGTATGGTGATTTTTCACTTAGTTTTGCCTATTGAAGTACAAGGGATATCTTTCCATTTTTTGATATCCTCTTCAGTCTTCTTTTTCAGAGTACTATAGTTTTCAATGTATAGATCTTCCACTTCTTTGTTAGCTAAATAGTTTTGTCTTTTTCCCATAGTCTTCAACAATTTGTACTGCACGTGCCTGTTAGAATTATTTTCCCTAAACTCTATGAAATCAGTTTTCAGACTTAAAAACTAACAACGACCCCCTACCTTTTGTACTCCTCCACTTCTAGTAGTCTTCCTCTGTTTTGTTTTTCTACACTCTCTCATGCCCAGACATTTGACATTAAATAAGCCTGTTACAACACATCTCAATTCTTGAGACATTTGTTGTCTGGAGCAGAAAGGAGCAAAATGGGGGGAGGGGGTTCCACAGTGTCCAAAACAGATTAAAAGCAGCATATTTTATTATTTAAACTATAACTCCTTGGGCATGATATATCTTTAAAATATTCTTTCTGTACAAGTGTACAGAAAGAGCTGCTATCTCTTCACTAAAATGATTAACACTTTCAGTTATGAACATAGTCATTTATAGATCTTTTGAGTATAGATGGTAGTGTTTGTTTCTTAGATATAATATAGTTTTTGCTTAAAATCTGTACTAATATAATACAGTTTTTGCTTAAAATCTGTACTAATGATTCTGTCTCACGCATGTGCTCTCTTTACAGACTTGAACATGACAAGCAGACTTGGGAGTCCAAGGCCCAGACAGAGATCCAGCATCAACAGAAAGTCTGCTATTCTGTACAGGGGGAAAACAAAGAACTTTTGTCTCAGCTAGAAGAAACTCGACACCTGTACCATAATTCTCAGAATGAATTGGCTAAGTTGGAATCAGAACTTAAGAGTCTCAGAGACCAATCATCTAATTTAAATAACTCTTTAGAAGAATGTAAGCAAGAAAAAGAAAATTTGGTAGGGATAATAAAGCAGCAGGAAGCTGATATCCAGAATTGTAAGTTCAGTTATGAGCAACTAGAGACTGATCTTCAGGCCTCTAGAGAACTGACCAGTAGGTTACATGAAGAAATAAATATGAAAGAGCAGAAGATTATAAGCCTGCTCTCTAGTAAGGAAGAGGCAATCCAAGTAGCTGTAGCTGAACTACATCAGCAACATAATAAAGAAATTAAAGAACTAGAAAACCTACTGTCCCAAGAGGAGAATATTGTCTTAGAAAAAGAAAATAAAAAAGCCGGTCACAAAACCAGTCAGCTTATGGAAACACTGAAAACCATCAAAAAGGAAAACATTCAGCAGAAGGCTCAGTTGGATTCTTTTGTTAAATCCATGTCTTCTCTCCAGAATGACCGAGACCGCATAGTAAGTGACTATCAACAGCTGGAAGAGCGACACCTGTCTATAATATTGGAAAAAGACCAACTCATCCAAGATGCTGCCACTGAGAATAATAAGCTCAAGGAAGAAATTCGAGGCTTGAGAAGTCGTATGGATGATCTCAATTCTGAGAATGCTAAGCTGGATGCAGAACTGATCCAATATAGGGAAGACCTGAACCAGGTGATATCAATAAAAGACTCTCAGCAAAAGCAACTCCTTGAAGCCCAACTGCAGCAAAATAAGGAGCTGAAAAATGAATGTGCTAAATTAGAAGAAAAGCTGAAGGAGTCTGAGCAAGCAAAAGAGGATCTAAAGAGGTCCTCTGTTGCCCTGCAAGAGGAGAAACAAGGTTTATCTAAGGAGATTGAGAACTTGAAAGTATCGATAGCCCAACTAAAGGGCCAAATGACAGCCTTACAAGAAGAGGGTACTTTAGGTATTTATCACGCCCAGTTAAAAGTAAAAGAAGAAGAGGTTCAGAGGTTAAGTACAGCACTTTCCTCCTCTCAGAAGAGAATTGCAGAACTAGAAAAGGAATTGGTTTATGTTCAGAAGGAAGCTACAAGGAAGGTAGGTGAGATTGAAGATAAACTGAAGAAGGAATTAAAGCATCTTCATCATGATGCAGGGATAATGCGAAATGAAACCGAAACAGCGGAAGAGAGGGTGGCAGAGCTGGCGAGAGATCTGGTGGAGATGGAACAGAAATTACTCGCGGTCACCAAAGAAAATAAAGATCTTACCGCACAAATTCAGTCTTTTGGAAGGTCTATGAGTTCCTTGCAGGATAGTAGGGATCATGCCAATGAGGAGCTTGATGAACTGAGAAGGAAATACCATGCCAGTCTGAAGGAGCTGGCCCAGCTGAGAGAACAGAAGGGGCCCGGAAACAGAGACAGCAGTGTTCTTGCACAAGCCACCTTTGCAGTGAACACCTCTGAGGACCCCAGCTTGTCCCGCCTTGAGAAACTGAACCAGCAGCTCATATCCAAAGATGAGCAACTGCTGCACTTGTCTGCACAATTAGAAGATTCTTACAACCAAGTGCAGTCCTTTTCCAAGGCTATGGGCAGTCTACAGAATGAGAGAGATCACCTGTGGAATGAGCTGGAGAAATTCCGAAAGTTAGAAGAGGGAAAGCAGAGATCTGCCGCCCAGCCAGCCTCCAGCCCAGCCGAAGTACAGAGTTTGAAGAAAGCAATGTCTTCACTCCAGAATGACAGGGACCGACTAGTGAGTGTCTAGTTTCCTCCTTCAGATCTGTGTTTAAGAGTTTTGAGTCTTTCTTTACATTTTTATTTCTGTAGGAAAGGATTAATCGGTTTACATATTACCTGGAAACGCAGAGCCAGTGTTACATTCTCTTTGATCTTAGAGAAATGGCAGAAATATTTTACTATTAGCATTTTTTTAAAAAATGAAAATTTTTCTTTGCTCAAAATTCTCTACTGCCTTTAAAGGGACTAAGAGATGGAGAGCTGTTTTATGTAGTTTTATACACATGCAAAAATAGATAAATCATTCCGGAATTTGTCACAGTCTAATTGAAAGAAACTATAGGGATCATTTGGTGCCTTCTCACAGCAATAGTTCCGTAGTTATGGTAGAAATTTGGGTTAAAAAGGCTTAGCTCAACTCAAAATTATAACTCAACCTTACTTTGTCAAAAATTTTAAGTGTAAAAAGGGTTAATTAAGTGTAGTGACTAGTAAAGGATTATTTATGAGCAAAACCAGTTCTTTTTCAAGCAAAACCCATTCCTTTAATACTCAGCTCTTTTCACTATTAGAAGAAGCCAAGGAGGATCTCTATTATTTAAATTTTGCTGCTTTGTTTGGATCCAGGGGTTTAATCCAGGCTTTTCCTCCCAGAAAACTTCCAGGTCAAGAGTCAGAGGAACGGTATGAGACAAACCAAGTTGTCCTGGGCTTCCAGTTGGTGATGTTACTGTCTTGAATTTCATAACAGTCTCTTAACTCTGTCAAGGTCATGTTCTACTTAAGGAAATAGGCCAATAGGAAATACATTGAGCTTAAGGCCAGATTTTTCCCTTTAAAATGTGAGCTATGCCCAGAATGAAAATTCTAGTTCTTAAGATTAGCCATAGTGAAAAGATCCTTTTCCCTAACTAGAAAGTCTTGTGCAGACTTTTCCTTTTCCTTATAGGTAATTTTTCATTCCTGTTATACTTCATACTTACAGATAATCTTTCTTTTTCATAATCTGAATAAACACTTTTTCAAGAAAGGCTTTGACATCAGCACAATGGTTTGGTTGGTTGTTTATATTTTGAAAATTGAATTCAGCTAGCTTTGTCCTATAAGCTTGGCTTTTTGTCACTCCTTTTAGAATGCAGATGCAAAAGGTTCTGGTTCACCACCTCCGAGCTATAATTTATGGTATGCTATTACTGATTGTCTTCTAAGTCAGATCCTTTTTTCTGGAGTGGTTAGCATAGATCTGAATTATTGGACTATGTTCTGTTCTCTGAATTGCTTTTCTACTCTTGTCTGTTGCACTAACCTTTTTATGTCTGAACCCCAATTCCATGTTTTGTCTGCTGGATATTGATAAACTGAGCCAGTTTTTTAAAAAAAATATTTTCATCTTCCTGTAACTCCATAATATTCTTTTGTTCTTTAAGATGCCTAAATATTTGTGATTTTATTTTATTTAATCATCAAGATCTGACATTTCTTTATGCAAGAAGTGCTTCAAATATCTTTCCATCTTCAACGTTGTAAGATAAGCTCTTATTACCTCACCCTTAAACTGCTGTAATACTGTAATGCTGCCTCCACTTTGTCACTCTCAGTAATTGATGAGTATTCCACTAGATCCACACCATTGCTAGGTAAATCTTACTAAAATTCAACTTTCTTAACATTGCCCTCCTCAAAAATCTTTAAAAGTTGTACTGTTTCTAGAGTAGACTTGCATTCAAACCCTTTAGCCTTGCATTTGAGACTTTATAATTTGTCCTCATATTTCTTTCTACCCTTCTCTTTTACTGCCCATATCGCTCATTCCAGTGAAGCTGACCTGGCTCCATGTGCAATAATCTTACTTGGTTCTTCCTGCTTACCCAGGATGTTTCCCTAATTGCTTTCCTGTTGGGGATAAATAATTTCCACTAGTTAAAGTCATCCCATAGCTCAAATTCTCTGGTTACATTTCCTGAGTGCTTGATTGTCTATTGCCTTTGTACCTCCCTAGTACAGTACTTTTTTTTTTAATCATTTGTCCTGTTTTGCTCTGTGTGTAAATTTCTATACTGTTATTTCCTCAATTAGATTGTATACTCCTTGTACGTGTAGTGTCTTAGACTCATTTGTATATCTTATGGTATTCACATAGAATTAAACAGGTAGAGGATTATCAATTCTTGATTGTCATTCTCTGTATTCATGATCCTTACGGAAATCACCATTGCTTCTATTGTGTAAAATCTCATATATAGGGGAGTTATGGGAATTTTTAAGAACTAAGGCCCTTCCTGCCATGAAAGGATTTAAAAGCCTAGGCAGGGTTAAAATTTAGATACGTCTGACAGTCTGTCCCAGTGATACTACATACATGGTCTGCCAAAGTTGCAGGGACCATTCTACATACTTTATGAATGTATTACTAATTGTCCCTCAACTGTTCTCTTGTAAATATCTTGTTCCCAGCCTGTCTCCGTCACTGGCCACATGTGAGATAAATATGGAAGATACGTGTGTGTGTGTGTGTGTGTGTGTGTGTGTGTGTGTGTGTGTATGTGTTAGAGATTGAGCTCAGGGCCTCATGCATGCATACTAAGCACCTGCTGTACCACACAGATACCCTGTTTCAGCCACTGTTAGTTTAAACATCTGGCCTAGGTGAGCGATTTATTCCCTCTGCCTGTGCTGCACTCTCTCACCCTGAGGACCACCCAGAGATAATTGAGGTCTGACAGGAGCTTGGGTTACTTTGGTTCATTTATTTACTTCTTAGTGAAGAGGAAGTTTCCTAAATAATGTCTGGAGACCAAATGGTGGGGGAATTAGCCCATGAGATTCTAGTAGGCCATTATTAACTCTCTGAAAAAATTATAGTTTTCATATCCATTAGAACCTCCTTAAGACTTTCCTATAATCAGAAGAACTTAGTCTTTCCCTAACGGGCAGAGAACAAATCTCTAGAAGTGACTGTATCTGTACTTACCTCTTTCTGAGAATGACTTGGAGTGGCCCAGGGAGATACACTTTTCCAAGATAAAATATGATAAAAAGGATTGAGAAGAAAAAGAGAAAATGAGGCTAGGACAAAAAAAAGATTATACATACTAGGAATAAGATTAGTGCCCCCATGAAGACTGTCTATACTCTTTTTTAGAAAGTCGGGCCACTAATTTTCCCTGAGCTTTTTTTTGGCAGTCATCAGAAAAAGAAATCAAGTTCATGAGCATGAATTGCAGTGTCTATATTTTAGAAGAAAGGAAGAAAGAAAAATTACCTTCTCCAGATAATTATAATTACTCTTTAAGTATCGAAGCCTATTCTGTTTTCCCGTAAGATAACATAATATAGTTGCAAACATCCTTTACTTCTCCATGATAAATATAATGTGTAGGGTTTTTATTTGGCTGTGCCTTGATGTAGACAAAGCAAAATAACAATCTTCAGTTTATTATAAGCACCTTGACAGGAAGCTAAGATACAGTCCTAGACACAGTTTTCTGATGATGATCTGATCTGAGAATAAGTAAACTAAAAGACTGGACTGCATAAGTAATAGTTTTGCTTTAAATGGAAATAAAAATGTTTCTAGTTTTGGCTACAAAATAAAGTTAAAAAAATAAAGTTGAACATACCCACATTTAATTAGCCACTGAATTCTATAAAGTTTGGTGGGAAAAGCTAAGAGTAGTACCATCAACCTCGTTTCTTCTTCTCCTAAGGCAATTTGCTTTCAACTTTCTACCTAAATTCTTTGGTATTTTTCAATATCCGTATATCCTTCTTGCACAGTACTGCATTTTGGCTTTCTGCTGGTTGTATTAACTATTACCTTTCTTTATACTAATAGGCCTTGGTTCTCTTTATTCCTCCGCTTCCACACCATGTATGCACATTTTCAATACAAAACTTTTTCCATTTTCCTGTTGTAATTTAATGTTTATTTTGGTGAAAAAAGACATGTTACTTCTGTTTTCCTCAGCATCTTTTTTTTAAATCTTTCCTAGAGTTGGTAACTGGACTTTTTTGTTGTTGGTGGTATTATTTACTTAAGTTTTTTTTATCCTTGTGAATGTAATTGAACACCAGAGTTACTTTTATTTGTTGATAGCTCCTCTTAAGATGTTCCCATCAATTTGACATTCATGAAAAGTATTATCTTAGAATCTCTGATTTGCTTCTGTATGAGCCAGTTGCCCTGTACTGCTATACATAGTTTTTGTCCTAGAATATTTTCTTTCACTTCTCTCCTATAATAAGTCTCCTGTTTCTTCTTCATGGTTTTGTACCATTGTTTTCATGAAACCTTTTAGTAGCTTCTTCATAGAATATACATAAAATGTAAATGAATTGATAGTTTGACTGGGTATAAGATTCTAGCCTAAAAATACTTTCCCTTCAAAACTGTGAAGACATTGGTTTATTGCCTGTAGGTTTACATTATGGTTCACAAATCTATAGCTATTATGATTTTTGACATTCTGTGTGTGATCTGATTCTCTCTCCTTTCCTCTACCCCTTCTTCCTTCTGAAATTTTATGATAACATGATTTGATGTGCATCTATTTTCCTTTATCCCACCAACCGGTTCTTTGACTCTAACAAGTCATACTTCTCAAGTTTTTTCAAATTCCTTTAAACTATTTTTTTTGCTATCTCCTCCTCCACTTCCTCCTTCTTCTCTTCTCCCCTCCCATCTTTGATTTTCTTGCCTTTCCCATTTTTGCTATATATTGGGAGTATTTCTTTCACCTTAAAATATAGGTTTTTATTTTTCCTATCATGTTCTTAATTTGTAAAGAATTCATCCTTCCTTCCTTCCTTCCTTCCTTCCTTGTCTGATATGTAGTTTTTTTTTTTTTTTTTTGAGACAGGGTTTTGCTATGTAGTTCAGGCTGGCCTTGAACTCACTATGTAGCCCAGTCTGGCCTCAAACTCACACCAGTCCTTCCTGCCTCTGCCTCCTGAGTGCTAGAAATACAGATATGCATCACCACTCCTGGCATTCTCATGGACAGATTTTCTAACTTTTGTCTACAAGGATGATGGTGGTAGGTGGTTTTTTTTTTTTTTTTGACATTTTCTTATGATGCATTTTCTTTATGTTTTATTTCTGCTGTAATGTTTTGTGTTCACAGTATTCACTTGTCATTTAGCACATTTTTCCCCCGTTAGTCACTTCTAAATTTTCTTCCAGTTGGTTTTCAGCCCTTAATTAGCTAATCTTTAGGTGGTGGGTAGTCTTTTTTTTGACATTAGTACATATTTGCAGTACATAATGAGAGACATTCTTCATGGGGGATGTGTGCAGGTACAATCTTGTTTTATCCCTGTGCACTTCCCTTGCCCCAGTGGTTCTCCCCTTCCGACTTACAAAAGCTCTATTTCCATTTTTTCAATTTTTTTTCCTTTAACTCCCTTTTCTCTTCCCTCCTCCTGCCCCCATCTCTTATTCCTCATCTCTTTTCCTAATATCTGTCCTCTATTTTACTTATCATTTATACTTTGGGTTTCTCACACAAGAGAAACAATGCAATATTTATTTATTATTTGATTAATTTTATTGGAACACTTTTGATATACATAATCATCACATTCATCATAGGGAATTTATACCTGTGCATGATATATCTTGATTCTTCTTATCCAGTTCCCCTTCTCTCCCTTCAACCTTTCTTACCTTCTTATTTACAAAAGTTTTGTTTCTATTTTTCCTTCTATTCTTTTGTTTTCCTTTTCCCTTTCCTTCCTCGTATGCCCTTCTTTGTTCCTCTTCCCATTTGAACCTTTTCTTCATACTTTCTAATATCTATCCTCCATTTTGGTTCTTATTTACACTTTCAGTTTCTCTCAGGAGAGAAATAATGCACCATTTAAACACGTGTGTCTGATTTATTTTACTTAAAAGTATGGTCTCAAGGTGTATCCATGTAATTATGAATGACTCAAGTTTGTCCTTCTTTATGGCAGAGTAGCACTCCATTGTATATAAACGCCACATTTTCTTTATCCATTCATCTTTTGATGGCCATCTGGGCTGTTTCCAAGATTTAGCTATTATAAATTGTGCTGCTACAAACACGGGTGTGCATATATCTGTGGTATGATGCTTTTTAACACTTTTGGGAAGATCCAAGAAGGGCAATAGTGGGCTGAATGAAAGTTCTATGTTTAGTTTTTTGAGGAATCTCCATACTTATTTCCTTGTTAGTTGTACCAGTTTACATTCCAATCAAAGTGAGGAAGGGTTCCTTTTTCCCTCACAGCCCCACTAGCATTTGTTATTAGTTGATTTCTTGATGGTAGGCATTCTTTGTGAAGCAAAATAGAGTCTCGTTTTAATTTGCATTTCTGGAATGACCAGTGATGTTGAATGTTTGACATGTATTTATTGGCCATTTTTTCTACTTCTGAGAAATGTCTATTCATTTCAGATGCCCATGTTTGAGTGGGTTTTTAAATTTGAGGTGGCTGATTTTTTTTGAGTTTTTTACATATTCTGCATATTAGTCCTTTGAGAATAGCTGAAATTTTTTTTCCTATTTTGTGGATTGTCTCTTCACTATGCTGGTGGTTTCTTTTGCTGTGCAGAAGCTTTTTAATTTGATGTAATCCCAGTTGTTGATTCTTTGTAATATTTCCTGTGCAGTCAAGATTTTGTTCATAAAACCTTTGCCTACACCTATGTTTTCTAGAGTTTTACTTATTTTATCTTCCAGCAGAGTGTTTCAGTTTTAATATTTAGACCTTTGATCCATTTAGATTTTAGTTTAGTACATGGTGAGAGATAATGAGTCTAGGTTTAATCTTTGGCATGTGGAAAACCAGTTTTCCCAGCACTATTTATAGAGGTTGTCTTTCTTCCTGTGAGGTATTTGGCCTCACTGTTAAAGATAAGGTAGGTAGGGCTGAGGATATAGCTCAGTGGAATAAGCATCTGCCTGGCAAGCGCAAGGTCCTGAGTTCAATCCCTGATACCACACAAAAAAAGAAACCATTGCAAAGATAGGTAGGTAAGTGTGCATGGAGTTCTTCCTGCATCTTCTATTCTGTTCCATTGATGCACAGGTCTGTTTTCTTGCTGATACCATGCTGTTTTTCTCAAGGTAACTTTGTAGTATAATTTCAAGTCAGGGATTGTGAAGCCCCCTCCCTTGCCTTTATTGCCCAGAATTGCTTTTGCTATTCTGCATCTCTTCTGATTCCAAATGAATTTTAGGATTGTTTTTTTGGGTTCTGTGAGGTATGCTATTGGTATGTTGATTGGTATTGCATTAAATCTATAGAGTTTTGGCAGTATGATGATTTCCACTATCTTGGTTCTGCCTATTCAAGAACAAAGGATGTCTTTCCATTTTCTGATATCCTCTTTGATCTCCTTTCCTAGAGTACAATAATTTTCAATGTATAGATCTTTCACTTCCTTTGTTGGACTGAAGGTATTTCATTTTTTAAGTTATTGTAAAAGGTGTTGTTTCCCTAATTTTTCTCTCAGTGAATTTGTTATTTGTATGCAGGAATGCTGTTGATCTTTGAGTACTGACTTTGTATCCTGCTATATTGTCAAACTTGGTTAGTAATTTTAGAAGCCTTTTGGTGGAGTTTTGGGGGTCTTCTACTTAGACTATTCTGTGGTCAGCAAATAATGATAATTTAACATCCTCCTTTCCTATCCATATTTTTTTTTATTTCTTTCTCTTGTCTAATTACTCTGACTAATGTTTCTAGAACTATCTTGACTAGAAGTGGTAATAGTGGGCATCTTTGTCTTGTTACTGATTTTGGAGTCAAAACTTTCAGTGACCAGTATGACAGTGGCTATTCGTTTATCATAGATGGCATTTATCAGATTGAGATAAAGATTTTCTGTAGGTTTTTTTTTTATCATGAATGGGTGTTGGACTTTGTCAGATGCTTTTTCTGCATCAATTGAAATGATCATGTGGTTTTTGTTCTTGGTTCTGTCAATGTGGTGTATTACATTTATTGATTTGTGTATGAAGAACTATCCCTGCATCCCTGGAATGAATCCTACTTGGTCATGGTGTATAATCTTCATGATGATTTGCCACATTCTGCTTGCTAGTATATTGTTGAGTATTTTTGTATCTATGGTCATTAGGGAAATTGACCTATATTTCTCTTTTTTGGTTGGATCTTTTTCTGATTTTGGTGTCAGAGTAATACTTGCTTCTAGGAATGAGTTTCGGAGTATTGCTTCCCTTTCAATTTCATTAAAGAATTTGAAGAATAATGGCATTAGATATTCTCTAAATTTCTTGAAGAATTCAGCAGTGAATT
>NW_004955427.1:20987110-21039976 GCF_000276665.1 Chinchilla lanigera | reverse complement strand
TTTTTTGGTTTTTCTCTGGTACCGGGAACCGAACCTGGGCTTTTCTTTGTGGGTAGTTTTAAAATTACTTCTTTAATTTCATTGACTGATACTGGGTTATTCAGAATTTTTATCTTTTCTTGATTCTGCTTTGGTAATTCATATTTATCAAGGAGTCTGTCCATTTCTTCTGCATTTTCTATCTTACTAGAGTTCAAGTTCTCAAGTTAGGCATTGATCGTTTTCTAGATTTCTGCAGAATGCATTGTGATTTCACTCTTTTCATTCCTAATTGCATGGATTTGAGTCTTCTGTTTCCTTGTTTTGATATGGTTGACTAAGGGTTTATCCATGTTATTTAATCTCATAATGAACCTACTCTTTGATTCATTGATTCTTTGTATTGTTTCCTTAGTCTCAATTGTATTAATTTCTGCTCTGATCTTTATAATTTCTTCCTTCATACTTGCTTTGGGTTTCATTTGCTCTTCTTTTTGTAGAAGCTTGAAGTTCAACATTAGGTTATTTATTTAAACTTGCTTTGTTTTTCTCATGTGAGAATTTACCACTGTAAGTTTCCCTTGTAGGACAGCTTTCATTGCATTTTGTAAGTTCTGGTATGTTGTATTAGCATTATCATTTAATTATAGAAATTATCTAATGTCTTCTTTAATTCCATCTGTGACCCATTGGTTGTTTAAGAGGGTGTTATTTAATTTTGATGTGTTTATATAGTTTTTATAATTTCTTTTACCATTGATTTCTAATTTTATTGTACTATGATCTGATAGTATGCATGTGATAATTTCAACTCCTTTTTATTTCCTTAAGCATGTGGCCTGTTTTGGAAAAAGTCCCATGTACAGCTGAGAAGAAAATGTATTCTATTGTTGTGGGGTAGAACACTGTAGATATATACCAAGTCCATTTGTTCAAAGGTTTGGTTCAGTTCTGATCCTCCTTTGATGATTTTCTAGATGATCTGTTTGTGACAGTAGGGTATTGTAGTCTCCATTACAAGTGTATGGTGTTTGTCTAATTTTTCATATCTATTAGTGTTGGTTTTATGAAGTTAGGTGTACTGGTATTTGGTGCATATGTATTTATAGTTGTTATATCTTCTTGGATTCTTTTTTTAACAAGCATTTAGTGACTGTCTCTCCTAATCAGTCTTGGCTTGAAATCCACTTTGTCTGCAAAGAGAGTAGCTACCCCTGCTTTTTTCAGGTTCCTGCCACATGCACTATTATTTTCCATTCTTTAAGTCTGTGAATTTCTTTTTGAGTTAAATGTGTTTCTTGTGTGCAGCATATTGTTGCATCTTATTTCTTGATCCATTCTGCCAATCTGTTTCTTTTGATAGGTCAATCAAGACCATTAACATTGATGCTTATAACTGATAGGTATTGACTTGTCTTTGTCATATTATTTTCCTGTTGTTGGTTCCCTTCCCCTTCCCCTATTTAATTCCTTCCTTTGCCAGGTAAATTCCTTGTGTTGGGATTCTTGGAATTTTTATGTTTGTTGTCTTTTTCTAGAATATCATTCAAAAGTTTTTGGAGTCCTGGAAATCCATCAATTTTGCAAAATAATTTTGTGGGGTAAAGTCTGGGTTGGAGATTGTTTTCTTTTAGGGCTTGAAATTCTTCGCATTCTCTTTGACTTAAGGTTTTGAGTTAAGAAGTCTCTGTGATTCTGATGGGTTTTCCTTTATAGGTGTTTTTTTTTTTTCCCTCTAACAGCTTTTATTATTCTGTTCTTGTGTTACATTTCTGGAATTTTGGGTACTGTATGTCTTGGTATAGTTTTTTCCTAATCCTGACTATTTGGAGTTCTATATGCCTCACTTATATGTATTTCAAACTCTTTATCCATGCTTGGAAATTTTCCTATTAGTTTTCTGAACAGTTTTTTTATGCCCTTTGTGCTGGTATTCCAATTAATCTTCACTTAGTTTTGTTTGCATCATCTAGTAGCTATTAGATGGACTTTTCATTATTATTTTGTAAGGTCTCTTTCATTAGTTAAATCATCAACCATATCCCTGTCTTCTAAGTGTGATATTCTGTTCTCACATTGGTTGATTTTGCTGTATATTGTTTCAATAAAGTTTTAATCCTCTGAATTTCTGTTTGAGATTGTTTTATGGACTTCAGTTCTTTTCTGTGTTGGCCATTTTCATGGTTTACATGTCTTTTTAAGCTCCTCTCTTTTTTATCAGTATTTTCTCTGGACTCAATAATTGTTTGTTTTATTAGTGTCATCATGTCTTTAATTATTTGTACAATTATATCTGCCTTGAATTACCTAGCATCTTATTGATCTCTTTTGTTATTTCCACCGCTACCATTTCAGATATTTTGGCTATGTGTCTTTTGATTTCTTCTCTCTTGATGTTGAAGGATAAGGTCTAAAATGCCTGTAAGTGAAGTATTCCAACTCTGAGTTTCATTGCAGTATGATTTTCTTGAACTTATTGCTCCAAATTCCTATCTTTCATTCCTCCTGCTCTGGTCAGATATTTGAGAAAATACTTGCCATTTCTTATATGGAAGGTAACCCATACTCTCCAGGCTGAGTAGCAGAAGGGCTATAAGCATTCAGAGAATATCCATTCAGCTAATAATCTTGTTCTGGAACTGTACCCCTCTTATGACTATGCCTAGTGTTCTCTAGTCAAGAGACACTTCTTTTGCTTTCTCTGTAGACTAAAACTCTGTCCTTTGGGATAACAAAAAGTGTGGAACTGTTGAGAGGAGGGTCTATATGAAAAATATATCTTAAGCAATTTTCATCTTAGCTACCACCTCCCTCCCACCCCATCACCATTTTTTCCAGAGGTTCCTGATGCTGTTAATTCCTGAGGCTTTTGAAGATTCTGCAGAGTAAGTCCTGTTGGTTCCTAGCTTTCCCTTCTGCCAGCTTAAGATTTGGCTTTCTCAAATCTAAATCACCACTTATTCATCTGCTTTTCAGCTTTCAAAATTTGTTGCTTCTGACCTCTGTATTGTGTTCCTGTTCATGTGTTCTTTGCTTAAAAATGTCTGTATTGTAGCATTAATGATGTTTTGGAGTAAGAGGTGTGTGTTCAGGCACCTGTCTTTGCCTGACATTATTTCTTACTGGTAATGAAAGTTGTGGGTAAATTGTTTAAAAATATTCCTGGAATGTAGTTTTGCTAAAGGCGAGTCTATCATTATTACTGTCACTAACTCTATGTGTGAAATGCATTAAGTTTTTCATTTTATTTTCATATTCTTATGAAAAAAAACAACACTATAATCCTCATTTAATAAGTGAGGGAAATTAAGACTTAGAAGGTGTGAGGAGCATTTATGTAGTCATACATGTAGGGAACAGTAAAATACCTAACTTCAGAGTCTTACTTTTCTTAACTACTATGATATACTGCCTCCTTTATAATCAACATCATCCAAATGTGAATTAAGATTGATGTCCATATAAGTTTAGAAGCATAACTAGAACATATGACTAAATGTAAAGCTAATCCTTCTTTACATTTACCACTCATATGGACACTGTAGGTCTGTTAGTCTATCCCATATCAGAGTTATAGGTCTAGAGTGAATTTAGAACCTCGGGGACAACAATATGGTGTAGAATTTATAGAAATGGTCAGGCCCTGCAGCTTTGAAGGCAGCTCCATGGTGTGATTTCCACCAGCCTGGCTGCATATGTTTCCTGTTTTAGAAGTTCATGCTGCAATGAGATGTCAGTGGACAATTAGATGCTGATAATCTGCTGTGGTGTCTGACTTCCCTAGTAGGAGAACTGGTGATGACTTACAGCCAGGTGAATGAGATGTGATGAATTACCCCTTTACTTTCCGTTTGGTTAAAGCTGAAGGAACTGAAGAATCTGCAGCAGCAATATTTACAGATTAATCAAGAGGTCACGGAGTTACGTCCTCTGAAGGCTGAACTTCAGGAGTATCAAGATAAGACAAAAACGTTTCAGATTGTGCAAGAAGAACTCAGGCAAGAAAACCTCTCCTGGCAACATGAGCTACATCAGCTCAGGTATTATCCTTACACTTTTACCTTTTTCATTTTCTTTTAGCTTTTTATTTTAAAAGAAATGTAGATTTGTAGGAATTGCAAAATAGTACAGATTGCTCCTATGTACCCTTCACCTCTTTGGTTCCAGTGATAACATCTCATGCAATTATAATATCAATACAAAAAAACTGACATTATTAGAATTTATAGATCTTATTCAGATTTCACCAGCTTTACTCCATGAGCGTGTATACATATGTAGTTCTGTACATTTATAGACTCATGTAAACACTACAACCAAGATAATAGAACTGCTCCATCATGACAAATATGTCCCTAATGGATAGATCACATTCCTCTCTCCCCTCCTTCCCTCTTCCTGAGTCTCTAACCTGACTCCCACTAATTTGTTCTGCATCCCTATAATTTCATCATTTTGAGAATGTTTTATAATTGGAATCATGCAGTATAGTGGCTTTTTTCATATACTGTAATGTCCTTGAGATCCATACATTATGTGTATCAATAATTCATTCTTTTTGTTATTAAATACTTTAACTGTTCACTCATTGAAGGCTATGCATGTTATTTCTTATTTTTACTTATATAACTAAAGATGCTACGAACATCTATGTATAGGTTTTCATGTAAACAAAAGTTTTTCTTTCTCTGGGATAATTGCCCAGAAGTGCAAATGCTAGGCTATATGTTTCATTTTTTGAGAAACCACAAAACTCTTTTTCTAGAAAGGCTATGCCATTTATAGTCTTATCAGCCCTATGTAATTGATCCATACAGCCTGTCTCGGTTACTTTCCTCTTGTTACTGAAATATTTAGCTCACAGTTTGTTTCAGTTTCAGTCCATAATCAGCTGGCTCCAAGGCAGGGTGACATGGCATAGGGGCAACAGTTCAAGGCGGCAGGAGACAGCAAAAGCAGCAAGAGCAAAAGCAGAGACAGCAAGCCTCTTTTCCTCCCTTGTATTATAAGCAGGCCACCCTACCCCCCCGCTACCCCATGCGAGTATAGCACTCACACAATCTCCATGCCCTCCTCTTGCAAAGGATAAGGATATTTACAAAGTAAGGACCCTGGCTCCCTGTTGAGTCACTTAATTAAGCTTCTAAAATTCTCAGGTTGATACAATGTATCAACCATTAGACATCCTTACCAACATTTGGTATTGTAACTTGTTTATTTTAGTTGTTTTTAATTGGAATATAACAATACTGCACTGTGGCTTCACTTTATATAATGGCTAATCATTTGAACATCTTTCCCTGTGCTTTGACATATTTGTGAAATATCTGTTCATGTGTTTTGTCCATTTTCTAATTAAGTTGTTAATTTTTTACTTTTACATTTTGAGAGTTCTTAATATGTTGTAGATATGAGTTCTTTGTGTGATAAGTGGTTTGCAAATACTTTCTTCTGGTCCACAGCTTAGTGTTTTGCAACTTATCTTTTTATCTTGTTCAACAAGGTCTTTTTAACTTTAGTGAAATATAAGGCACAAATTATTTTCTTTCTACTGTTTAGATTTAGTATTTTCTATGGTCTGTTTTCAGCTCCTCTGTTTCTTCTGTCACCTCCATTCTGTGATTGAGGTGCTTGAATTGGATTTTTATTTTGGGGATCCTATTTTCAGCTCTAAAATTTCCATGAGGTTCTTTATATCTTCTGTTTCTTTTCTGAGGCATTAGTAATTGCTTGTTGAGGCATTTCTATGATAGCTGCTTAAAATCCTTGTCATATAATTCTAACATCTGTATCACTTTCTTCTTAGAACCTGTTGATTTCCTTTTCTCAACCAAGTTGTGATTTTTTTCCTTACTTCTTGGTATAATGAGTGTCCTGGGCATTTTAGAGATTATAAAGATAAATCTTGTTTAAGGCTTCTGCTCCAGAAGGCTTCCTCTGACAGTGCACCAGAAGGGATGGAGACATTGCCACTTTATCAGCAGATACCATATGAAATGCAGGCATCCCATTCAGCTTCCGGTGATACCCCTAGAAGGATAGTTGTGTTTTCCCCCTAGAGGGAAGGGGTGTCCTGATACTGCCAGGGGGATGTGGAATCTAGTCTTCTTGCGTGGGCTGTATGATGCTGCTAAGGGTGTGGAGATGGGCACCTCATTATTACAGGCAATGGTGAAAGTCCAAGCTTTCCACTCAGCCTCCATTGCCCTCTACCATGTCGGGTGTAGCCAAGGAAAGACATCTTCTACCATGGGGCAATGCCTGAAGTTTAGGCTCCCCATTTGTTTTCATATTCTCTCTCTCTCCTTCTCTCCCTCTCCCTCCCTCCCTCCCTTTGTCTCTCTCTCTCTCCACATGCTGCCTTCATTGACATTGTGTGAACTTTCTTGGTACTCATTGATGTTTCTGGGTTGTGGAATTTTCCAGCACTGTTTGGGGTATAGCATATAGATTACAAAAAGGGGAAACTTGCTTCAAGGAACTTGCTTCAGTGTTACTCCCTAAGCACTGGGTGCCTAGCTAGTCCATTGCCTGTTCTCCATTTTTATGTCTTCTTTACATTTGTTTTTCTTCATAATGCCCAGGGGTTTTATACTTAGTAGGAGAAATAAAGAGAAGTTCGTCTATTCCATCTTGTCTAGAACCAGAAATCTCAGCTCTTTTCATGTAACAACAAGAAGAAGAAGATAGTAACAGTGCTTTCATGGCAGAAAAAATTAAAATAGAAAGTGTAATTCTTTTTTGTATTCAGTCTTTCTAACATATTTAACCCAAAGAATAAAGATAAAGAACAAATACATAACAGTGTATAAAAATAGGTCTGGTTCTCACACCCTTGTTGTTGGGACTTAATTACAGCCAACTTAAGATGATGTATGCCACCTTAATAAAATCAAACTCAAAAATGTCAAGATTGAGTACTCTAAAGAAGAATTTCCATATTGGAAAGTGCTAATCAGGTTGTATGTGCTTTGTCTCTCCAAATGCTAGAGGACAAGAGGCAAATGAATATGGAGAATGCAAGGTAGATCTCAGTTCTGATCCATTGTGCAGAGGGTTGCTAGGATGACTGCCATCAGTACAGTATAATCAATACCATCATATATACAGAGTTAAAGTCTCGGCAAAGGGAATTTGTTTATTCGCAGGTATGCTCCTTGCTAACATGGCATTTCAGAGTTAATCTTAAAGATTATAAAGCAAGAGCTTTTTAGAATTTGTTGATTTAAATTTTTTGAAATGTGATAGTTAATCTTATTGGCTTGAAAGACACCTAGATGTTAGGAAAGCATACTTTACTGATGTGTAGGTCTGGGTGGGCCTTGGGGGCGTGGCCTTCATAACTCTGTGCAGTCCCTGGACCCTTCCTTTCTGGGCTCCTCCTCCCTGTTCTCTCTTCCTGGATGCCATGAGTCGAGCAGCTTTCATCCGTCGCACCCTTCCATTATGGTGTTTCTGTGTTGGAGCCAACAGACCATGAACCAAAGCCCCTGGAACCTTGAGGTGAAAAAACCCTTTCCTTCTTGCAGTTGTAGCAGGTATTTTTGTCTCAGCAACAGAGTTACATCCCAAAGACTCATATTTAACATCTTTATGAATGTGTTTGTAAGTGAAAAGATATCAAACTCACTGCATAGATTGGCAGCTTCCCCAGATAATTAATGTAAAAACATAAGTTTTTACCAGGTAGTAATGACTGCAGAGAAGGTTTAAAAAAAAAAAAAAAAAA
This sequence comes from Chinchilla lanigera, assembly GCF_000276665.1. Classification (NCBI taxonomy): domain Eukaryota; kingdom Metazoa; phylum Chordata; class Mammalia; order Rodentia; family Chinchillidae; genus Chinchilla; species Chinchilla lanigera. Next base: position 21,032,268 of record NW_004955427.1, on the reverse strand, counting down.
AAACATTAAAAAAAACAACTTAAGGTTTGTTCTCTGGAAGTATAAACTTCATCTATTTCTTCCTTTGGGATGGACCTCAAAAGAAGAGATAAATTACTCCTTTTCATCATGCTTTTCTTTTTTCTTTATGTTTCAGAGAATAACTGCCCCAGCTTTATTCTTTTGAATCTCAGTTCATCACCAAGAGATCAACTGCTCAGTGTGTCTTCCTTCAGGTGTACTTTAATGCTGAGTATTGAATTTAGGGTCTTGCAAGGGTGATTGAGACCATACTACCTCCGCCTTGCCTGGAACTGTAAGACTGTGAAGTGCTTAGCTACTAGGATAAACCGAAGAGCTACAGAGCTATTAAGAAATATTTTCCGTAGCCTTTCCTCTTTAAATTTCCTCTAAGGGCAATTTAAAATGGTGTTTGTTTTGGAAAACTGACCTCTATAGAAGAGAAAAGAAGAGAGGACAGGTGCTTTCTGGACTTGAAGTGTTTTCTCCCTTTCCACCTTTTCCTTGGCCCTTAGCTCTTTCCCTGTCAAATTTGATCATCTTTGAAGAAAAGAAAAATTATATGTCAAGTGTATATGAGCACATTAGAAGAAAGAGGGGAGGACAGAAACTTTTAGAAGGAGGAAGATAGAACACAGATTTACTTCACTGGCTTTAGGATGAGGGTTTTTTTGTTTGTTTTGTTGGTTTTTTGTTTTCTTTAACTGACTAACTTCAGGACTGCTTGCTTTTGTATTTGAATATTTGGGGAAAATGAGCTGTTTGTACCTAGAGGAGCCAGAACATGTTGAAGCTTCTGCTAACCTTCCAGTTGTCTTATCAGGAGAGCCTGGATTTCCACCATGAGCTGCCTCTGTCACTGGGGCTGCCAGTTTGTTTGTTCTGCTCTGGTTCCTGTATGCTCACATTTACAAGGATAAGTGAGGTGTAGCCCTGTCTATATTTGACTGACTTGCATTCGGTGATCTGGTTGTCTTTTGGCCCATTCTCCTCTCAGAGTCTCTTTGCACACCCTAAGCACTTCTCTGTCCTTCAGAAAACAAAACAAAAAGCAGCTTATAGCTTTTTATGGAAGGTTGTGGTCTTTGTCATGCACTCACTTGCTTAGACGTATTCTGCCTGTTTCTGTCGTTCTCCACAGACAAATACTTCAGTGAAAGTGTTCTATGTTTTTGTAATTCTTGGCCTTTAGCATACTTTTGCCCTATAATAACGTTTTTAGCTTTAGTTCTACCTTTTTGAAAAAAAATTGACAATGCTCCAAGCTACCTCTTAGTGAAGCAAGATTATTTGCTAACAGTTATCTATCTCTAAGAAAAGAAGGGACATTTTACCTTGTTTCTATAGAGAGAGACAGAAAGTCAGAGATAACTCAAACCAAGCTTTGTCCTACTGGGGGAAAAGAGTCTCTATCTGTAAAGAGGTTCTGCAGAAACTTGACTATAGTCCTAATGGGTTTTTTAAGGGAAGTAGAGAAGTACGAAGAAAGAATAATGGCATAGGGGGTGGGGTTTTTTTCAAATATTAAAAAAGTAAATAGCTGGAGTCAAATTTACTCTTGGTCAAATTCAGTGAATAAATAGAAATAGCAGCCACTAATATTTAGTGAGTGTTTACTATGTTCCAACCTATTTGACGAGTGACAAAAGCATCTCATGTAGTGCTCACAATAATCCTAAGGAGTAGTTTATTCTTAATTTGTTGGAAAGGTCTAGAGAGATTAAGTAATTTTTTACTCAGGACCTCAAACCAACATCTGAGCCCTAGTCCTTCAGAATCTAAAGCTGCATTCTTTTTTTCTTTGGTACCTGGAATCGAACTCAGGACCTTGTGCTTGCCAGGCAGACACTTGTGCTCCTGAGCTATATCCCCGGCAAAGGCTGCATTCTTATAACCATTATGTTACCATGGCACTGCCCTGCTTGAAAATTATGGTCCTGGGCCCTATGTGGTTGTAACTTGTTCCTTTCTAGCCTCATTCCTTACACACCTCCTCTACACACTGTCTCCTGTGACAATTCTAAAATTTACTGTGTGCATTCCCACTCATGTCTTTCTTCCTTGCACTTGAAACCATTATGGAAGCCCACTCATAGTTCAGGTTCTAGACCAAATGCCAGTTTTCCTGTGAAATCACTCCCGTCCTACTGGTTGGAATTTCTATTTTTAGTTCTATGTCATCATCTTGTTGCATGGCTCTGTTTATAATATAAATTTTACTCTGTGTGTTTCCTTTACTGCTTCTCTAAGTGCTCGTTGTACTGCTTTGAGCATGGAATGACTGTGTCTCACAAGTAGTGGATTTTTTACCTATGCTTAGTTCATGTCTTTTCTAGGATGGAGAAGAGTTCCTGGGAAGTGCACGAGAGGAGAATGAAAGAACAGTACCTTATGGCTATCTCAGATAAAGATCAGCAGCTCAGCCACCTGCAGAATCTTATGAGGGAATTGAGGTCTTCCTCCTCCCAGCCTCAGCCCTTCAAAGCACAGTACCAAAGACAGGTGAGGAATTTCAGGGCCAATTGAAATTACCACCACCAGCAACATCAGCTTCTTAAAAGTTAAGTGCCCATCTTCTACTACTAGGCAAGCCATCTTATGACTTCCTATGGGGTGAACAGGGTTTCAGTAATGTGAGTGACCTTAGGAGAGACTTTCATTGTGCTTGTTTCCTGGCAGGCATCCCCAGAGACATCAGTTTCTGTAGATGGATCAGAAAACCTAATTTATGAGACAGAACTTCTCAGGACCCAGCTCAATGAGAGCCTAAAGGAAATTCACCAAAAGGAACTAAGAATTCAGCAACTGAACAGTAAGGTAAGTGTTTTCTGCTAGGCTAAACTTGAGCTTCTTTTGTCCCTGATTGGAAGGGAGAAGGTAAGTAAAAGCTGATTTAGCAGAGGCCTCCAGGTGTACCGTAATTTAAGGAATAGAAGTTTTACCTTTCTCTGAACCTGGGTCACTTATTCCAGAGAACTAAAACCAGAGCCGCTTTCTTTTCTGTGCCCTTGGAAGGGCCCTGGGAATGACTGGGGGAAATCCATACCATAAGAACAGACGCTGACTACCAACCCTGTCTCCTGAGAATCTGTGTTGCTTATTAGTCATGCTGCGCCATCCCCCCGCTTCTTATGAATCGTTGTCCTCCTGTTGCTCTCTGAGGGGTGACAGTGTCTTGCCCTCTTCAGGCGAATCCAGTTAGGTAGTCTATGTTAAAACTAGAGGTGATTTAGGAGATCAAACCCTGGGGTCCAGACACTGACGTCGAGGACAGTTTTGAATGTCCCAAAATGTGTGCACAGTGCTATGTGTATAGGTTTCTCATCACAAAGACTCATCAGTTTCAAGGGTCTGTGATCCAAAAATTATACAAATCAATAGGCAGTTTTTATAAATGAGGAAAATGGCCCAAAGGTAATAAGTAGCTTAGGGCTACTGAGTGATTAAAATGTTTCCACCTGTGAGAATCTATACTCCCAGTACAATTTCTCGCATGTACTTGGGCATGTTAAGATTTACTCTGTTCTCCCTCTTAACACATTATAGTTTCTTATTTTATTCTCGTGGTAACTTACAATTCTCTACGGCACTGAAGAATCTACCCAGTAATATTATTATATACATTTTTAGGTAAAAGTTCTCTCTTGAGCTATATTTGAACTCTGGGGATTCTAGTCATTTGTTAGTAAGTTAAATTTGGACCCAAGCTACTGCCCTTCTTCCTCTTACATTCCTCGATAGCCTATCCTCTCAGATCTGCTTATGAGTTCCTTATGGGTTTTCAGTTAACATACTAGGCATCATTTTAAAAGAAAAAAATCTCTGCTACTCCTCCAGCATTGTTTTCCTGTTTTGGTTGAAAAATTGGATGTTTTCTTACTTTGAGGGAACACACAGTATTATTTGTTCTAAGAGCTTGTGTTAAAAAATTAGATCCTTAAAACCCAGCGCAGTTGGCCTAACCACTGGCTATAGTGCTACAGCCCTGTAGAGTGGTGCTTACCTCTCCTCAACTTCAGTTCTCTCAGCTGCTGGAAGAGAAAAATACCCTCTCTATTCAGCTCAGTGATACCAGCCAGAGTCTTCGTGAAAGCCAGCAGCACTCCAGCGACCTCTTCAATCACTGCGCAGTCTTGGAGAAGCAGGTTCAAGAGCTGCAGGTGGTAAGTGAGGAGGCAGCAGGCGGATGGGAGGAGGGTGAGGAATGGAGAGTGAGTGACAAAGACTGAAGAGTGGGGGAGGAAGTGAAGGAGGAGAAGAGAGTGTTAGTGGAGATGGGAAGGAAGTCCGACAAAGTTACAGAATGAAGGGGTTAGCAGAAGAAAGATCAGTGAGTTGGATGGAGAGAAATCAAAATGTGAGTGGGAAAAAGTGATGACAGATCTTTGGAACTCTGAAACTGAGAAAATACAGGTTTTGTGTCAAGCAATAAGAAATCCATGGGAGGCTTTGGACCTGCGAGACAAAACACAGCCCTGTGGCAGCGTTGGCGAGGAGAGCAGCATGGAAGTTGGAGGAATCTGAGAATTAATGAGTTGCACAGGACATGACGGAGAAGATGGGGGTGGAAGGGCGTGCAAACAAGGGAAGGGTCGCTTCTTTCTGGGGAATCCATGAGTCACTCTAGATGAAGGCTTTAAACCTTGCAAGAGGAGAAATTCAAGAATGAGAACCTGAGAAAAAAGTGAATGAAGACAAGGGTTTTGTGGAGGTGATTATTCTACTGGAGCCAAAGGTTCTCACTTCTGCATCTGGACTTGAGGAGAATCTCAAGTGGGGATATTCCCCTCCAAGATGTCTCACCCTCGCTGATGTTAAACAAGTTCTCACTTTACACAAGTAGTTTCCGAAGAGCTTTCATTACTGAATTATTAAGCTGTGTTTTCTTCTAGGGGCCACTAAACGTAGATGTTGCTCCCGGAGCCCCCCAGGAAAAGAATGGAGTTCACAGAAAGAGTGATCCTGAGGAGACGAGGGAGCCACAGCGAAGGTAGGGAGCGTGGCTGTCCCCTGAGCATGCACTGCGGGGGAGTAACCCAGATGGAACTAGAGTCTACCCTACGGATGTAATAGGTCCTGTCTTACTGGCCTTGCAGAAGTGACCTAAGGATTAAACTGTAACGCTAGTAACTAAAAAATTGTGTGTAAAAATTTGTAAAGCAAAAAGTAGCACTAACACATACACACACGTGCACACGCACACACAAATACCCCACTAGCAAACGCGATGGTATTAAAGTAGAAGATATTGAACCAGTGGCTAAAATCTCTTAAGGTATTTTCTGCAACTTCATTTAATCCCTGTACAGCTGTGCTTTTAAGATATCTTCTGGGGTCAGACTGCATCTAATGATACTGTTTTATTTTCCTTCTATTCTGAAGTTTCTCTGGAGCCCAGCAGCAGCTGTGCAACACTAAACAGGAAGTGGCTGAGTTAAGGAAGCTGCTGGAAGAAGAACGAGACCAAAGAATAGCTGCTGAGAATGCCCTGTCCTTGGCTGAGGAGCAGATTAGGCGGTAAAGGCAGAGGGAGATGGTTCTTCTGACCCTTTCTGATTGTACTTTTGCACACTTCTGTGGCCAGGTTTAGGATTGGTGAAAATCTTACTCTCAAGCCAGGCATTGTGCCACACACCTGTAATCCCAGCACTCTTGGAGGCTGAGGCAGGAGGATCGCACTGTGAAATTTAGCAACTTAGTGAGACTGTCTGAAAATAAAAAGGGAAAAAGGGGCTAGAGATGTAGCACAGTGTGAAGGCCCTGAGTTCAGTCTACCGTAACACACACACACCCACACACACACACACACACACACACACACAATCTTACTCTCACCAGGCCCAGTGAGTTTTGAATCATCATGGTCATCCCGGAGAGCATGGGGCTTGGTTGTTTAGGAAGGCCACACTTTCCAAAGCAGTGGCACTTAAATAGTGAAGATGGTGATCCAGCCTATTCATAGGATTTGTGGGGGTTGTTTTGTTTTGTTTCATTTTGTTTTTGGTACCGGGAATCAAACTCAGGACCTTGCGCTTGCCAGGCAGGCGTTTGTGCCACTGAGCTATATCCCTGACCCTAGTGATAGGATTTGAAATAAGCTGTGAAATACATCTTATTTCATCCCTACAATAACCAACTGAGATAGGTACTGGGATCTTTAGAGGGTCACGTAAATAACAACCCCAAATCTGAGATCTGACTTTTTTTTTTTTGTTTTTTTTTGTTTTTTTGTTTTTCTCCAGTACCGGGAACTAAACTCATGACCTTGCGCTTGCCAGGCAGGCGCTTTTGCCGCTGAGCTAAATCCCCAGCCCCCTGAGATCTGACTTTATTGAAATATTTTCTTAAAGATTAAGAATAGGTAGGAGATTAAAAGATCATTTATAAAGTTCATTTTAAAAGAATCTAAATTTGATTTACTGGCAAATGTACTCCCTAACCCCGACCAATTACAGTCAGTAGAGCCAGGGTTAGCTTCCCTTGCAGAAGACCCTAATTGTGACAAACCGAGCTTGGAGTAACAGACTGAACTGTGCCGCAGTGGCGGTGTGCCCCACGCGTGACTGGGAAGAGTGGGAACATCCCCTGTTCCCGATTCCCAGCTCGCCAGTCTACGCAGTCGCTGCGCATGAGGGTCGAGTGGCTCTGTGTGCCTGCTGCCGGAAGTCCCTCTATGTGGAAAGAAACATTAAGAAGCAGGTACTCCTGCTAGTGTCTCTTCCCTCGGGGAATGGCACTTGTGATGTTAGTGCCTTCTGAAAAGGTTTAGGTGGCCATGGTGGCAGCCCCAGGGAGCGGATCTCATCTGAGATACCTTTTTCTCCCACCCTGCTCACAGCTTCTGAATTTTCGTCCTCCAGTTGGGCCATATTGGTATGCAGTCTGGGAGGTTGGGGCTCCATAGGAGCACAGCGCTGTGTCTTGCCATCTCTACCAAGCGTTTCCAGGCCTGTGCATCCATGGCCGTTTCTCTAGAGCTTGCTGTGGCATTGCTGGACCTGTGAAACCTGGCTGACAGGAGGTTGATCCCCTCCAGCGGAGGGAACCTGACCTGAGCCAACTTGAGAATGCGCAGTGCAGGGTGACTGTGGAGCCCGTGGATGAGCCACAAAACCACACTCGGCCCCTCCACAGTTCCCCCTTTGGCTGTGTGATATAGAACAGAAACTGGTGGAGCTTATTACGTGCTATCTACCTAGGCCAGGTACTGTTAAAATACACGTGGACTCAGTCGAGCGCGTGGAACTCAGTGGCCTTGCAGTTTCAAAGCAGCTTGTTCTTTCGGCTGGCTGGTGCATATCCACGTCATCCCACTGCAGCCCTGCCTCTGCAAGGGGACAGACTGACCTCCACAGTAGCAGACCCTTGTGGCAGATCAGGCTGCCTCTGAGAAGCCCAGCACTTGAGGGCCAGACACTGCAGACAAAACAGGAAGAGTCCAGACTACATGCTCAGGTTCTCTTCCTCAGGCTGCCAGCGGAGATGAAGGCATTCCTTCTCTCCTGGAAGGCAAGGCCAGGTTATGAAGCAGTGGGTATTTCCTTAGGAGGAGAGCGCCATCCTCCCACCCTAGTCAAAGTGCATCCCCATAGGCAGACACTTGACCAGATGTGCTCTGAGGACAGTTCTTGTTTTTGTCAGAGACTCTTGAGTGAGTAATGGCAGCTTCTTCATTAAACAAAGAAGTACCAGTATTAAATAAGCAGACTGCAAAAAATGAAGGAGAAAGCAGCAGAGGCAGCCAGTTCAGTTTAATTCTAAGAACTCCACAGAAATTTTTCTTGGGTGCTTTCACCTATTAGTCTTCAATAAATGACAAGCGCAATGTAATGAGTTTCTCTGAGTCAGACATGGTATGGTGGAAAAAGAACACGAGCTTTAAAGACAAACTGGATATGGAATTCTGGCTCGGCTGTTTGGTTTTTGTGAGCCCTGAGCACAGTCAGTACACCAGCCCTCAAACCTGAGGGTGACAGGTGTGTAAGCCCCGGGCCAGTGCATGCTACATGGCGGACAGTCCATTCCTGGTAGTTGGTTTCACCTTTACTTCTGTGGGAACAGTCTGTGTGGTGGGCAGGGTGGTGGGAGGTCTTCTTCTGACCAGCCTTTCCTTCCGGGGTCCCATGCTCTCCTCTCTTCCTTACCACAGGTTGGAGCATGGCGAGTGGGACTCTGCCCGGGCGCCTATCATTGGCTCCTGCGGCACTCAGGAGCAGTCACTGTTAATAGACCTGACAGGCAGCAGCTGTCGCAGGGTAAGAAGAGCAGGACGCAGAGGAGGCACTGCTCTCAAACAGGGCCTCCTGTGGGAGGGCGCTGCGAAGGCAGAGGGAGAGCGGAAGCTCAGCCTGTGGAAGCTCAGGGAGGGTGCAGAAGACCGGAAGAACCTGGTGGGATTTGCCAGGTCACTTCACCCTGAGACTTTCTCCCAGGATGCCTCCTTACTTGGGTGGTGGGATTAGCTTTACCTGGATGCAGTGTTACTATGGAAGGGAAAGGGATTTCTGCCTGTAGGGTAAAGCTCTGACTTTCAGATTTTTCTTGCAGACCCGGAGTGGTGCTGGATGGAAGAGGGTCCTGAGGTCACTCTGTCATTCCCGGACCCGAGTGCCACTGCTGGCCACCATCTACTTTCTGATGGTTCACGTCCTGCTCATTCTGTGTTTTACAGGCCATCTGTAAACGTAGTTTTCACTTTTTGGACTCTACCCCCCTTGAACTCGGAATTCCCCCTCTCTAACATCAGAACTGTCGATTCCAGCGGAACAGTCTTCCCATTTACAGGTCATGTCTCCCGCTCTCCACAGAAAGTGCCTGCAGAAACAGAGGTGGCTATGAGGGTAATTGGAGCTGCAGAGCCTGGCGTGTCTGCTTTCCTCTGCTGCCCAGGGCCCATACAGGTCTGCGTGTTCCAAGAAGCATCATGGCTTGTTGAGCCCAGTTTTTGTTCTGATTTTGCTAGTCTCTTTGGTCCTATAAGATACTGAGACGTGTCTTTCAGCCATGCCAGTAGGATGATTCCAATAAACCTAATAATCTGAAGCCCCTTACCATTTTGATTGATAAGTTTCTTTGCCTCATTTGCCTTGGTTTTCTCCTGCTTCAGAGGGAGGATGAACATGAATACCACTTCGTAGGACAGGTGATTAGGTCTTTGTAGTGTAGAATGGGAGTGAAAGAACTTCTCCAGGTTTTTAGCTGTTGCATCAGAGGGGAGAACAACATCTTCTGTAACTGTCCTGACACCACTGGAGCGAGTTTGTGGTGCTGGGCTTTAAGGACAGGACTCCTCCATAGCTTATGCTGTTGATTGCATATGAAGTAAGGTATAAGTAACCCATGCCTTTCCTCTGAAAGGCAGGAAGAACTGGCTTTGGACAACAAGGTTCAGATTCTTACCATTCCTGTTGTCTGGATATACCTCAAATGTAGCACAGTGCCAGGGGCCTGCCGACTCAAGTCCAAGGTGAAGTGTTGACTCCAGCCAGGAGTGGGGCTGGTCTGATGACCACACTGCAACCTCTGGCCTGAAGTACTAAGGCCCTGTGCTGCTGGCAGCAGTGACTCCAGTTTCTCAGCCCGGTGGTCATGCCCTCTGCTACTGAGGAAATGGAAGGAGCTTGGAAAGACAACGTACTGCAGTCCACACCTGAGAACACCAGCCAGGAGTGAACTCCATCTGTGCCTGTTCTTCGCCTGCTCTCCCCTCCACCCCGCTCCTCCCAGGTGGTTGTTTTCTCATTACCTACATGATGCACTCCCTGCCTGTTCTTCCTGCCCAGGGAGAAGACTAGGGCTCACTGGTCTATCAGTCTTGTTCTGTAGGGACTACACTTTGGTCACAGCATTCCTAGAACTTTCCTGAACAACTGTAAGTTAATAAAATTATTTTCAGAATGAGTTGTGTGTGTGACTGTGTGTACACAGGTGCTTATGTAGGTATGTTTGCACATTGAAGGGATGAAGGTGCAGGGGTGGGGGGTGGGTGTGCAGGGAGGGGGTGATACGGGGTGAGAAAGCTTTACAAACACGGGCTTCCTACTTACTGACCAACATCAGTAGTGGCTATAAGTATCCTTCTAGCCTTCATTGCTGGACCCCAGGAAGGTGAAATGCAGTGATGAAATTCCATCCTGATACTGAATCTAATGAGTTGTGTCTTAGGGTGTGAAATCCATGCTGTTTCCAGTATAGTACTCGGAGAGCTCTTGAGAACATTAGGTGCCTAGGAATGGAGAAAGGGCAGTTTAGCAGCACCTAGCAGGTTAGATCGGCATTAATGTGTTTTTATACTAAGTTGCTGCCTGGAAAAAGTTGTCTCACTCTTACAAGGTACAACAAGTGAGTTCATGAAACCTAGTCTACATGGTTTCAAAGCCCATACCTCACTACCTCATAAGGAACAAACTGGACATTTGCAACAGATGGATGGGGTTTCTTAGAATCATTTCTGATTAATTTTGGTGCTTTCCCTAGAGAACTATGTTACTTTATGGTGTGTCACAATTATCTGGTCTGATAATTCCAGTTTTGACACTGGATTAGAATTTCAACTATATGCTAAAAGATTTTTTTTCCCTTACTATAAATTTGCTTTCCCTTAAAATAGTTTTAGTGCTACCTGGATAAATAGGTAATGAAGTAGGAGAGAAAAAATAAAGCTGCCCCAAGCATAAAATCCGTGGATTTGGAAGCAACCTTAGAAGCTTTCTATTCCTAATGCATAAATGTTATCATCTGTATTGCTGGCCGCTTTTTTCCAGTCCTGCTTGGCCCCCTAGAGGAGGTCATGGCCTCTGATCCAATCAGGACAGATTTCCACAGACAGTCACAGACGCTCCTGCCACCACCAATTCCTGCCCAAGACAACAAGGGATTTTTCTGTTAGACTCCCAAGTTCCTCATATGATGACATATAGGAAAAGTGACAACCTGTGTTGTCATCTGTCACTCAGCCACAAGCTGCCAGAGGAGTCACTGGAGAATTTCAGGTTGCCTTGGTGGGCAGTGAGAGAGGATGTCAAAGCTTACAGTGGGGTTAACATAGAAGCAAGGACAATGCATCAACCAAAACAAGTCACCTGAGTATGTCTGACTCGAAGAGGGCAGGGAGGGCCAGCCAGTCTTGATGAGCAGTTCACCGGATACCATAAAGACCATCCGTCAGATCATAAGCACCTGGGTCTTTTTTGGTCCCAGGAATCCAACTTAGGGCCTTGTCCTTGCCAGGCAGGCGCTGCACCGCCGAACTACATCCCCAGCCCAGCGCCTGGTTCTTTCAGACTTCCCACTTTCGTACAGAGCCAGATCTGCCAGTGAGCTCAGACTCCACGAAGCCTCCTAGCAAGCTGGGAACCTTCCGCCACATCTTGCTTTGGCCCTTGTGACTTACTCCTTCCCATCATTCGACTGATCAGTATTTTTTAAACATCAACTCTATGCAAACCTTACACTTCTAACTGCTGTGGGTAATGTACAAGTGCATTTGTTTTTTTTAAAAAATCTTGCCCCCAAAAGGCAAATGTGCTTTTCCCCCACTAAGCTTTTCTTGCTTACTAGAGCTCATGTCAAATGCTCTGAATTCCTTCAGTATCCCAAATGCAAATGCCCACCTTTTACAACAAATCCTGTCCTACAGCATTTTCTATTGAGTTTTCTGATTCGATGTTTGTTTCTCTGGGCAAGATTACAAACTCTGAGAGTGAAAGCAATATTTTTTTATAACTGCCCCATCACACTCATAACTTAGCACAGGACTAGGACAAAAAATTTAACCCCTTTGACTCAAGTGCCTAAGGCAGAAGGAACTGACTCAAGCTTCAGGAAGTTGCTGTGAGGACAGGGTGGCAGGAAATGACAGAGAACCTGAATACGGAACTGAAGCAGCCGCTCGGTTTCTCGCTGTGAAGTGGCAGCAGCCAGGGAGGCTACCGGGCGTGAACGTGAAGAGCTGAGCGCTTCGAACCAACCTGCACACTAGAGGTGGGTACCTGCGTGGTGGGAGACTCGGGAAACACAGGTAGGGTAGAAGAGGGACCGGCCTGGCGCTTGGCCCTTGGGCAGGGACTAGGTCACTGCTAGTAGGCTTTTAAGTTTTGCTGGCTAGAAGGCCTGGCTGCAGTGGTTGTGGAGAATGCGCATCTGAGGATGGAGACGAGAGAAGGACTCCAGCCCGGAAAGCAGGCTTCAGAAGCCACGGAGGACGCCACTCCAGCAAAGTGTTCCTGGTTTCTGACAACATGCGGTCTACTCAAGGGCTGCTGCTCCTCCCCTTGAGCCGGAAGAGAACCACAGGGATGGAGACAGACCTCCCCTGAGGGTCTAGCCAAGAGGCAAACACACTAGGAAGTACAACAAAGCAGGAAGTGGTCACTAATATGCACTAATGCTGAGAACCAAGTGCCAGTGGGGGTCAAGGGCAGGTGTGATCGCTAAGCTGGGGTTCCATGACTGTAAGATCACAAAATCCAAGTGTACTGGAGAGGACTCCTGTACAGATCAGCTAGGTTGACCAACCCCTTCATTTATTTTCCACTGAGGAAATCAGAAGTAACCGATGATTTTCCAGATTTTTGAAGTTAATGTTTGTGAGTAACCTAGTCTGGTACCCCGCAAAGGAGCACATCCTCTGTGTTGATTGCATTGCCATGGTCCGCAGAGGCCTGGTCACAGAGCTCGGGATGTTGCCAGCTCTCCTGACTCCCAGTCTGTGTGCTTTACTGCTATTGCAGGTCAGCCGTGTGCCTAGCCTGGCACCATGCTTCACTAGATCCCTAGTCACTCTCACTTCTGGATAGCAACCTTGTCTGCTTGACTTCTGGTCAGCGGGGAAAAGAGATGAAGTTATCTCTTTGTCAGAAGCTTTTCTCTTTTTTCAGAAACAGAAGAAGGTAAGAGGTTGATGGGAAAATAAAGCTGAGCAGCGGGAAAGATGAGACCGAGTCCTCATCGCTTCCCTCTCACTCGTGAATATCTCAGACTTCTCCTTTCAGACTTTCTGTGTGAGATCTTTTTGTTGCAGAGCAGCCCTAAAGCCAGGACGTAAGAATCAGGGACTGTAAGAGTGCAGGGTTACAGGCTTGTTTACCTGTCCCCACCCCTCACCCGTGGCTGTTGCTCCAGCAGGAAGGCAGAGCTGCTCCGGGGCTAGGCTGACTGCCCACATTTCTCCACTGTTCCCTCTGGCACCTCTTTAGCCGATCTCCTCTGACTCTCCCTAGGGCTGGATTTCAAGGTATTATTAGTCAACAGTGTGGAGGAGGATGGACTGTCCAAGCAGAAACAGAAACAAGAAACTGGGGCCCCAGATAGAGAGACAGGACTGCCCTAGAACTGGCTATAAAAGGAGCTCCTTCAGGAGACAGCAGAGCAGAGGGAAGACCTCCAGTGCGAGGAGCTATCTGAACAGGGAGGGAAGGGCAGGGAGTTGCCAGCGAGCCCCCGCCTCCCGGGCCAGCAGAGCAAAAGAGCGCTGTCCACTGTAACCTCCTAACTTTAAGATCTTAGGCCCAAGCGGCAAGGCTGGGGGCAACACCAGGGCAGCCGCAGCAGAATAACAGTGTGAGACCCTTTCACATTCTGAGTGTTTCTTTAATGCTTACTTGGTGGATGAAAATCAAATGCCTCCTGATGGTTAAAATAAGGGATATATTTTTGAACCACTTGTTGTTTTTTGAAATATAATTTAACTGCTTTTTAAATTGACTCAGAAATGACTTATTCCCAGAAAATACCGGGTTCCCATTGTTCTGTGTAGGAATTTCAGCTGATTGTCCCAGGTGACTACCCACATCTGCAGTGGCCAGTACCAGAGTGGCTATGGGACAGCACTTGCAGTAAGAGTTGGAAAATTCTCAATATAGTTAGTGGAGTAAGTTGCAGACAGGAAGGAGATGTTTGCTTTGTCAGGAGCGGGACTCGTTTTTATTTCTCTGGCTATGAAAGAAGTCATATGTAGAAATCTGAGTGAAATGGCATTATAATTCTGTGGCTGTCACAGCACCCGTCACTGGTGCTACCACTGCAAGCCATTGCCTGGCTGACCTCTGGACACAAGTGAATAGTCCCAGCAGTTTCAGCATCCAGGTTATCTAGTCTTACCTACGGCTATGAACACGTCTCTCCAGACTCAGGTGGGCCCAGGCCACGTGTGTGTTGCATAAACCCCATCTCCTTCACCTCTGATGCTTTTCTAAAACTTCCATCCACTATGCCTCAAGCTTCTATTTTCTTCTAAGAAAAAAAATGGCAGGAAACATGGGGTTGTTGTGTCATTGACTTCAGCATTCCCTCTTCTCTCCTCTTCATTCTTTTGTGCCCTATTACTGCTGAATTCTGTCACCCTCAGATGTGGAAGTCTGTGGTGGGCCATGATGTATCCGTTTCTGTGGAGACACAGGGTGATGACTGGGACACGGACCCTGACTTTGTGGTAAGTTTGGAAGTAGTTTTGCTTGGACAATGAGGGCATGGGGGGGTAGGTATCTGGGTCCCTCTGTGCCCTCTGAGGGGGCTTAGGAAAGGACCAGCTGGGACTGAGACAGCCCTTGTGAAGGGATGAGTCTGTCGGACAGTTAGCTGTCATGCTGGTACATGCACAATAGCGGGTGTCGAGGGTGGGAGGAGACAGGTGTGGATGAGTCTGGCAGTGTGGTTGACAAGCTATGACAGGCTATCTGAAGTGGAGCAGCAGGTGAATCTAGGTCTGCTCTGGCCTGTGATCTAAGATTTGGTTCCACTTTTGGTTTATGTGTTCCAAAGCGAGCACATGTGATCCAAGATTTGGGCTGCACATGTGTGATCTGAATGGACTGAGATCTTGTAGGAAGAGCAAAGTGTGAAGGAGGCAGAGTAGTAACGGAGGTTTCAGAACTCAGCAGTTTAACTTTTGCATGGGATTAGGGTGCAAAGACTCTGCCCAGTGCAGGGAACATAGAGGCCATGTTTGGCAGTTGTGTGACCCTTTCAGTGGGGTGCATTTCTCGTTGGATGCTGTCTTTTGCAGAATGACATCTCCGAGAAGGAGCAACGGTGGGGAGCCAAGACTATTGAAGGCTCTGGACGCACAGAGCACATCAAGTAGGTGTCGGAGGGGCTAGGGCCAGGGCATTGGAGGAGCACAAAGAAAACAGAGACTGAGGGGAGGACGTGGAAGAAAAACGAGGGGTGGTTCATGTCTGTGTGTTTGGTTTTTTGCTAAAGTTTGTTTCCATGGGCCCCTGTGTGTGTTACTGTGCATTCCCATGTCATAGCCCTCCTCTTCTCTCCCCACTGTATTATCTGCCTTTTATGCCTAACAACTCTGTTGTTTCCCCAAGGGAGTCTACTGTAGTAACGGCCGCTCTCTCTTCAGTCAGTCATGAGAGCAGCAGAGCAAGTGACTCAAATGCTAAGGTTATATCTACCTACCTACGTACCGTCTATCAGTCACGTATCTAGCTGTCATCTGCTGGTCTCTGCACATAAGTACAAACATCTGCTTAGAATGTAGAGTGACCACACAGGCTAAGAAGGATTCAGTAAAATGTCATGGGGAGGAACTCAGAATAAATGCTGTAAAGGGGACAATATCAGCTCTCATACTTGGTCAAAGTGATGTAAAATGCAAATTTGTACTCGGCTACTTTGCAGAAGTTGGAAGACATTATGAAGAAATAAGTCATTTGGTCATAGTTCTGATGATTAAAACTTTATAAGACATGATGTTTAGGGTTTTAAGATTGTAGCCCAATGTTCATTTTATCAGAAACACCCTTTGGTATCAAGGAGAGGAGGAACTCCCTGACTTATGTAGGATTTTCTGTGGGATTGTGTATATGATAGTAGCAAACACAATAAGTAGTATAACAAGAGGAATAAAAAGTAAAGAATCAACAACTACACACAAAGTGGCAAAAAGAGTGCAATCTTAAACTCCATTTTAATCTACACATGCACATACACACACCCACATGCGCGCGCACACACACACTCACTATAACAGCAATATTTTAACTTCCTTTTAAAAAAAAGTATCAGTGGATACCCACATGGCATAAGTAACATACAAACAAAGCTGGGCTTATTTTGTGCAGTTTGAAAATATTCAATACTGTGCATGATTGTTTAATCAGACATAACTGGTTTCAATTAAATATCTATAATAAAAATTATTCTTAAACAAATTCTGGAAGCAGTTGGGGTGACAAAATAAAGGAGTGGAATCTTGTAAGAAGTTGCTTTGATCCTCACTCCTTTAGAGGCTCATAGATTTTTTTAAAGGCCTTTTTCCCTTTTTGAGTAAAGGCCAGTCAGCCCTAGAACCCTGGAAACTGTTAGGGTGAAGATACATGTTGTGCCTTTCTCTCCCACTGGTGTCTCTTGCATGGTAGATAGCAGTAGAACATTTTTAAAAAGATTTTTATGTCCTGCCATGAACACATAGAGGACCTTGTATTTGTGTATCCTATAGATTTAGATTCACTCACAGCCCCTGCTAAGTATGTGAACATAGACACAGAAACTCTGCATCTCAGCTTAGTTATCAGTGGAAATTGGAACAGCTCCCCTACAGATTCAGATTCAAGATTAGGACTCAAAATAAAATATCATATGGCGCTATCTCCTGTAGACTTAGCACTTGACTGTTTGGTGATGTTATTTACATTTCCTGTTCATATAGATTAGTTTATACTTTGCTTCTTAAAAGTTAATATAAACCTGAAAACAGATGATGGGCTTTCTTCTTCCTAACTGGTGTTTTTACATGGATTGCCATGCTGCAGAACTCCACTTGCACATCACTTTGATTGGTGTCCCTAAATTTGCATCAGGTGCTAACCCCGTGTATCTCCTTACAAACCTAACTGGATCTGTAGTCACTGGAAGAAATGTTGAAGATATTTTCACAAAAGCTTACTCACCTGCCATTTACCCAGGCCCAGTCTCTGCTGGTTTCAGACCAGGTCACCTTGGACAAATCTCCCATCCCCTGATCCTTGGTTTCCTATATATCAAAGAGATAGCTAAAGGGCAATTCAGTATTAAATCTCTAATCTCCTGGGTTCCCTCTAGCTACTGTGGACTAAGCCAACCTTCACGGTCAGATGCGAATCAGTAAGGCCCTTGAAGCAAAGAGGGAAGTCAGAGAAGACGGTAAGGTGGTTGCCGAGCTGAGCTGGCTTGAAGCAAGAAAAGGAAGTGACACGTTCTCACTGATCTTGCTACCTTCCCCCACACCGCAGTGTTTCTTTTTAGGTCTGTCAAGAATAAATTTAGTTTAGACTGTGGAGTTGGGAAAAGGATCTGGGGATGTAGGGAAATAAGAAGAAGAGGAAGTGGAACAATAGATACATATCCACCCCTCCCCCACTGTGCACAGAAACGAGGTGCCTGAGTGGCAGGGTGTAGCCCTCTCTGTACCCTCCTCTCTCCACCCTTGCTCGTTCATTTTCTTTGGCGTCCTTCCTTATAAAGATGAAAGACTGAAGCACCTTATTACTCTCTGACAGTACTTATGAAACTCTCTCTGGGAAAGGGCAAGGGTTTGTGTTTGTTTGTTTTCAAACCTGTCACAGATTGATACTTTTGTAAAATAAAGTAAAATTGAATTTCTGGAAAAAAATAAAAGAAATAGACAATATATACATAATTTTTATTTTTATTTGTTTGTTTTGTTTTTCTGGTACCAGGAATCAAACTCACAACCTTGTGCTTGCCAAGCAGGCACTGTGTCACTGAGCTAAATCCCCAGCCCCAATTTTTATTTTTAGATTCAGCAAATGTAAGATCACTATGTCAAATTGCTATAAAATTTTCTAACCACATATTCTCAATTTTTTTTTTCTTATTTCATCGTGGAAAACAGTTGAGGGCTGCGCTTTGAACCACACTGTGTCAGGCTAGGCTTTTCCTGTTTCCTGAAACCTGTCTGGCTTTTAGGTTAGATCTTCACTGAATGATAACCATAGGTACATGACTCAGTGGCCCTGTCTACTTTCTTGTGTCCTGACATTTAATACCAAGTGCAAATGAAGAATATTAAAATAAAATTTTGAAGATCTAGACACTAGTCTCAGCTCTCCTTTATAAGGGATCAAAGCAGTAAAGGGAATTATTTCACTGCTCTGTCCCTATTTCCCTATGTGACTAGAAATAATTGTATCAGCCCTGTTAAGGGGTACTATGGAGAGCCATGTCTCTAACACAGGGCTAATGGCCAATAGTTATATTACATGTCATGCAAAACTAAGTGCTTTTCTAAAACAATCATGTATCATAAATGATGCTATCATCCTGATTTCACAGAAAAGTGAACAGATGGATTCATATTTAACAGTTTGTGCAAGGACACAAATAATACACAATTTAAATTCAACTCGGTCTGACTCCATAGGCTGAATTCTAACCATTATATCACATTGTTTCTCTCTAATAAACACAATATTGTCATGTTCATAATGCTCTTGTTGAAATAGAATATAATTCCTATGAATTGTTGACATTTAGAATGACTTGTAGGTTGGCCTTACAAGGCCTTAAGTGACTTGTAGGTTGGCCTTAACATTCTATAATTATGTTCATAAATATGAACCTGTCTAAGAATGCCTAAAATCCACATTAAAACATTTAATTTCTTTATTTTAAAACATTAAAAATGTTTTAAAATTAATTTATTATTTAATTAATTATTTAAAAACATTTTTATGTTGAAACATTTAATTTTCTTTACTTTCTTATTTTAAAACATTAAAACATTTAATGTTTTCTTTATTTTTTTTGTTTTAAAATCAACCTTAATGAGTATAATAATTATAAGGACATAGTTTGGTGGATTTTTTTGTTTCTTTTTTCTTTTTTTTTTTTTGAAGTAAGGTCTCACTATGTAGTTCAGGCTGGCCTTGAATTGAGCGATCCTTCTGCCTTCAACCTCCCAAGTTCTGAGATTATAGGTGTGCACCACCACACCCAGCCAGTTTAGAAAATTTTGGTTATATATACATATTTGGGAGAAAAAATTATATATATATTTTGGAGGAAAAAAATACACACACGCACACACACACACACAATCAAGATATAGAGTATTTCTGTTGTCATGAAAACTTTCCTTATGCTCTTTGTAGTCAATGCCTCCCCTCTCCCCTCTGCCCAGAGGTAAGCACTGATCTGCTTTTTATCAGTATAGGGTAATTTTATCTGTCTTAGAATGTCATATACAGTGTAAATGAAATAGCAAAGATTTTACTGTTTTGAGTTTGTCTTTCATTCAGCATGTTTTTGAGATCAAGGCATGGTGCATGCATCAGTGTTTTGCTTCTTTTTTACGGTCAGAGTATCCCATTATACGGAAATACCACAGTTTTAGACTTTACCTTGTTGCTGGACATTTGAATCTATTACAAAGATACCATGAGCATTACGGTACAAATCTTTTTGTTGATCTGTACTTTTACTTCTCTTGGGAAATATTTAAGAATAGAATCACTGAATCATATAGCAAATGTATACTTAACTTCTTGAGAAACTGCCAAATTATTTTCTGGGAAGTATTTACCTGTTTTCATTCCCACTTACCAATACATGGAGCTCAGCAGCTCCACATCCTTATCAGTGGTTTTAATTTCAACTACTTTTATGTGTATATGGTGATTTTATTTGTGTTTCTTGTCTGAATAACTTTATCTTGTACCATTCATGTCTTTGACAAATATTTTCTCCCAAATTGTAACTTGCTTTTCATTTCATTAATGGCATTGTAGTAGAGCAGGAGAGTTTAATTCTGAAGAAGTCTAACTTACCAAAATGTGTTAATTGTTAGTGTATCTCAGAAATTCTTATCTACCCCAGAGTTATGAAGATTTTCTTCTACATTCTCTTCTGATTTATATTATTAGCTTTTACATTTAACTCTATGATGAAATGTCAAGTTAACTTTTGTAAGATCAAGACTGAGTTTCATTTTTTCCTCTGTAGGGATCTTTAGTTGTCCAGCACCATTAAAAGTCTATTCTTTTCCCATTGATTTAGCTGGAATCTTTGGCCACATCACTATAAGTGTATTTCTGGACTCCATTCTGTTTCATTGAGCTATATATCTACCCTGGCAGCATGTGGACCTGCAGTGATTATTGTAGCTTTATAAGTCATGAAGTCAAATAGTCCTCCCATTTTATACTTCTTTTTAGAATATAGGTAAAACTTTTCAATACTCCAGTGGGTTATACTCCCACATACATTTTAGAATAAGCTAGTCAGTTCCTGTAAAATGCCTGTTAGGATTTTGACTGGGAATACATAAATGCATAGGTCATCTTGGGGGAGTGTTAGGTTTGGCACTAAATAGGACAAAAAACAGAGACAGATAAAACAAGCCCTTATTGCCTGCATGGGAAGGTTGCGGGAGATTGCAAGGACCCTCAGAGGAGGAGCTGGGGAACGGGTTTTTATTAGATTGGACTAGAAGGGGAGTTAATATGGGCAGGCGATGTGTCCTATCTCGAGGAGACTGGGAGTTATTGGCGCGTGTGAAAAAGGGAGTAGGAAATTTATCTTGGGGTCTGAAGAAAAAGTGTGTGATCTGGCCAGTGCCATTTTTGGGATTCTGGATGTCTATCAGAGAGAATTAAACTCTTAATAATAACACTGATTTTTCTAATTCATGAGTCTAGCTTGTCTCTCCATTTTTTTAGGTTGCCTTTAATTTTTTTCAGAAATGTTTTCCAGTGTTCAGGTGTTGTAATATTTTGTTAAATTTATCCTGAAATATTTCACATGACTGTAACTGATATTTGTTAGTTTTCAACTTCCAAATGTCCATGGCTAGAATGTAGAAATACAGTTCATGTTGATATAATGACTTGGTGTCCTGTGGCTCTGCCTAATGTCCATAATAGTTTTAGTTCCCCCTTTATTGATTCATTTTCCAAATACGTGATCATGTCATCTGTAAAGACCTTGTAGTCAGAGTCCCTCACCTTTATCCTTTTAATTTTGTAATAAAACCCCCAAGGTTTGTTCTTTCTCTTCAGCTTTGAGACTCTGGATTTTGCTTGTTCCCCATAGGCAGCATTGCTTTATTAATCCAACAGATTTGAAAACTTAAAACAGATACCTGAAAGCATAGATATGGCACTTTATACACTGAACTGTAAGTTTTTGCTTTTCTCGCTTCCATCTGATCACTATCTCCATACGCTGGTCACCTTTGTGTCCTCACAGCCTAACAGTGCTGCATGCTCAAAAGCTGTCTTAATTAATATTTATCAAATAAAGGAATGATATTGTAAGATCCATTCAGAATGGATTATATCCTATATCCTGAAGAAGCTGCTAAAAAGCTGGTTTCCTTTGGCTACAACAGTTTCATTTAAAATAATATTATTTCTAGGCACCATGTTCTGCACTTTTTGTCATTTTTAGGTGGCTATTTCTGAATATCATTTTTCTGATCCCTTTTAAAACTTTGTTTCAACTATAGCAACCATTCAGCAATCCCTGAGCTATGGCTGCACACTGTTGGAAATACTTCACAGAATAACTCTGTGGTTTTGTTTTGCCTATAGTTCTATTTTTTAGGCCTGTGAAAAGGGACTACAAGACAGAAAAAAGCATGGAAGGCCTAATACCTTTTAAAATTTTAGATATCTGTACGTTTCCTCAGGAAGGTAGCTTAGGACATGAATATGAATTCATGCATGTTTAGAGAAGGTGTCAGAGCAAGGAAGATGCCTCTACCCTAAATGCTCCTAAATTAAATTGCTGGAAGAAATTTGAATCTAAGACCCCAGGAGTTTTGAAGCTGTCATTGTGCATAAGTCAAGTAGAGATTAAAAAGAATCATGATAGGATGACTGGACTGAGCATCTGTTCTTTTTAAAAGGGTTATCTTGAAGACAAAGAGCTTCATTAAAGTGACCTTGATGAGCGATGAGTGTTGAAGGAGTTACATGTGAAATTCCTTAAATAAAAATATATTTAATTGAAAAAATCACTGAAACCATTCCAAACTTGCAAATTTTTCTCAGTCAAAATCAATGTTCACTCTTTTTTCTTCATCCCTCATCTGAACACTTTGGCTGGACAGCCTCAGGCAGTCATTTGCATGTTCTTGGAAGCAGCAGCTTTTCCAACACAGCCAGTTCTAAAGTGTTGGTTCTGTTGCACTACAGTATAGGATCTCTGCTGTCTCTGCTGCCAGAGGCTTTAGCTGGGACGTGGGAACACGAGGTTCTTCCAGCACTTAGATTAATTTCACCTGGCTCATAGCCAGCTTTCTAAAATTAACTGTGGCTAAAGCTGAGGAGGCATTTAAAAGGCCTTTGATGGGACATTCCAAAAGGCCACCAGATGGGTCTGTTCGTCCACAAAGGAAGATCATTTCTACTGAGATGGCCACTCTACCTGTAACAAAAGGTCCTGTTTGTCCTGAGCTAGTGAGATCCCAGCAAACCTGCATTGCTCATTGCAGAAAGTCAAGTTTCCTATTTGGAGTTCTTTTGCTCAAATGTTTTGAAGAATCCCCAGGGGTCGTTGTATGGGGTTATCCCAAGTGGGTATCCCTGTCACTTCACGCTACCGGTGCTGAGCTGTGGCTTCATATTCTCAGGCCAAACACACCGGCAGAGGTGTCCCTCGCCTCTCTCCCATATTGCAGTCACCTGCGTGGTAAGGAAGGCGGTGAGGATGAAGTAGGGGAGGCCTCCTTCAGTTTTCCTACTCTTTCCCAGCAGCACCCCTAATCAGAGTTATGTGGGCTTTAAATGGCTATAACAGTTAATGATTTGTGAACTTATACTTAGTTTTTGTGATTAGTTCCTCAGAAATTATCGGGCTTGGGGAGGAAGGGGTCAAGATTCTAATTTTTGAATTAAAAAAAACAACAAATATTTAGGCATAAAGAAATTTCTCCAGTGCTGCACTATTATAATCATCACTTTTAATGACTTCTAATATGTGCTAAAAAGGGACATTTCAATTTTCTAAACAATTTTCCAACTACTGGCCATACAGATTTTCTTTTGCTTTCTGCTACTGTATACATATACACTGTTTTAATGAATGATTAAACGTTAGGCTCTGCTATGCGTATTTAAAATTATTTCTCTGGAGTAGACTCCTTAGACTAGAATGAGTGGGCCCAAGCGTATATGAATATTTTTATGCTTCTTGAGATCAATCACCAAAATGATAGAAAAAAAGTCTACTCCGAGAGAAAGCTAACTTCCTAGTTATTACAATATGGGCAGCATTATACTCTAATACCTGAGAACATGAAAAACAGGACTAAAGATCAGAAGGACATGTTAGTGAGCAAAAGAATAGAGTAGAAGAAATACTAATGGCTCCTGGAGAATTTCAATCAGGCTGTAGGATACAGATTGTACTGAGCTGTGCTTCCTCAACCATCACCGGTATACTGTGAGGACTGCGGTTATTGCTACAAATAAGCAAACAGACCTTAAGACGTCTGTTTCTCTGGGAGAGTGGGTGCCCTGGCCTTCCTGTGCCGGGTCTCATCATGTGCTTACTTCCAGCATCCACCAGCTGAGGAGCAAAGTGTCGGAGGAACATGATGTTCTTAAGAAGAAAGAGATGGAATCAGGACCCAAAGCATCCCACGGCTACGGAGGGCGCTTTGGAGTGGAAAGAGACCGAATGGACAAGGTGAGTTGAAAGGGAGAGATATGCTTTAAAAAATGAATAAATGATAAATTGACTCATTTGTCGGTTTGTGGTTTAGAGCTTGTCAAAGGGCAGTATTCATTTGGATTTAAAGTATTATATCTACATGTTGTTTGTATCAATTGTTTTTATCTCAGTGCATAAGAAGTAGATGACAGAAAATAAAGTCAAACCCTCGGAGCAGCTGGCCCTCCACAGCATGAGGCATACTAACTGGGGCAGTGGAGAAGGAGAAAAATGGGATTTAGAGTCATTTGCTGCTTTTTAAAATGTGTCGTGTCTAGTTGCTACTTTGCTTTCTTTTTTTACCATGTGTTTACTGATTGTTTTGCCTATATACATATTACCCATCATATGTTGTAGAAAAGTTCAGAATTCACTTCCAAACTTTGATGGCCATACAAGCAAAGAGCTAGGACAAAAACATAGCTGTTCTAGTGAAAAATTCTCTCCAGTCATGGTATCCATCCATTCAGTCCCCTTGGGTCTCCCTCACACTGCTCATTTCTTCTTGGTGGCCTTGTTTTAGGTCTGGTTTTGTTCAGTCTACCCGGTCTGCTATTTCCTGTGGCTCCGCCCATCCTCTGGGCGTTTCTGAAAGGTGGCTCCCTAATGGTATTAGAGAATGGGCAGGGCTCCAGAAAAAGTCCCCGTGCTCTCCTGTGACCCATTACTTGGCATCACTGCTGGGGCTATAGACTCACCCAGAATGGTGTTTTTCATATGCTAACAATGTCCCATGGTAACATCCCATGCATCTCCTTATCTATTTTTTCCAAGTTCGGCTTTGCTTCTTGCCTCATTCCCTTCTTGCTTTTTCTCAGAGTGCCATGGGCCACGAGTATGTCGCGGAGGTGGAGAAACACTCTTCGCAGACAGATGCTGCAAAAGGCTTTGGGGGCAAATACGGAGTTCAGAGGGACAGAGCTGATAAAGTAAGTGACAACTTTCCTCCCCAGACCTTCCTCCTTCAACCCTGTGGGACTTACCAAGACTCACCCCTGAGAAGATGGAGGCGCATATTTTGGGGTAGAGGATAATGGACGTTGGAGTCAGGCATCATCACAAGGATAGTTCTTGTGCCTTCCCGCAGCAGGTTCCCTCTTTGAACACTGGAGGCAACATGCTGAGCTGAAGGCATTCGTTTAAGTGAGGGCGCAGGCTGGGCATGCAGCTCAGCAAGAGGGCACTTGCCCAGCATGGGGGAGACTCGGCTCCATCTCCAGCCTACAAAATAGAAACAAATAACGGCAAAGGTTTGCAAACTGTTTGACTAAGACCCTCTCAATTCATTGATTCTTTATTATACCTATACACGAAGCGAGAAGACAGAATCTCTGAAGTTCTTCTTCTGGCCTTCTAATTAAAACTTCATAAATAAATGTTATGCCTTCCAGGAAAACAGAGAGGTCAGTTTAAGTACTAGTACCATGGCAGCAAAAAATCAACTAAAGAAATTAGGACTACAAATTTTTAGAAGGTAAAAGTTACTTTTCATACGAGTTAGCATTAATCTCTAAAGTCCAGGTGTTTATAGACTCCTTTGTACAAGCACAGTCTGAAGGAGAAAACAATACAGTACAGTCACAGGATGCTACAAAGGGCAGGAGAATAAGATCAGATTCACTGGGGCTGGGGATTTAGCTCAGCGGCAAAAGTGCCTGCCTGGCAAGTGTAAGGTCGTGAGTTCGGTTCCCGGTACCGGAGAAAAACCAAAAAAAAAAAAAAAAAAAAGATCAGATTCGCTGATGCCCACAGTTCCACAGCTATCAAGTCAGACTGTTTGCATTCATATTTCAGGGTGCAGGCTGATGTCTTTTTCCCTGCAGCTGCATGCTGAGAGGGGACCTCTCCCTCACAGTTGGCTGAGGTTTTTTTTTGTTTTGTTTTGTTTTTTTTTAATTTATCAGCCATGGCTAGTTTGGTGATACAGAAACCATAAAGCTAAGTGCTAGAAGTTCATTGTTTGCACAGGTAGTGGGGGAACCCAAATCAAACCCGGAAAGTTGAAAACTTGCTATAAAGGAAAGGAAAACGCAGAAAATAATTTTAAAGGCGATAGAAGTATGCTACAAACTTAATCATCTAAACAACTGAGTGTCGTGTGAATCAAGAAACAATGCTTCACAGCTTCCAACACGCAAAACACTGGACTTGCTTAGAGACCCGTTGTTACTGAACCAATGAAGATGCCGCTGCACAACTAGGACCGAGGAGGTGGAGTTTCAGTCTAGAAATGTCTGCATCCACAGCCTGTGCTCATGGCTGTGTAGCCCACTGCCCACCACCAGCCATCCAGACTCTGTTTCTACAGAAGCCCCATAGCCACCCCTGAGCCCCTGTACACTACCTCTGGGGCTGAGCTGGGAGGAAGGGTGAGTGGGCAAGAGCGCTGTCTGTCTGACTCTAACGAGTTCTCTGTCCTCTTCTCCGTAGTCAGCAGTGGGCTTTGATTACAAAGGAGAAGTAGAGAAGCACGCGTCTCAGAAAGGCAAGGAATTATGCTTCAGCCTCGCCACCCCCCTGGCCGCTGCCCTGCTCAGACTCCACCTCCCAGTAGCCTCCCTCAGTGCCCCTGGGTTCCACCCCCCACCTCTATTTTATTTACTTTTCCAGTCATGCTTGCTTTCTTCTTTCTCCTTTATTGCTTTCTTGGAGATTGGTCATTTCTTTTAATTCCTTTTTTCCTCTAATGATTAAAAATAAGGCGTGCTACTCCTTTATTCTAGGTTATCCTTAAAGTTTAACATGTATCTCTGATTTAAATATAAAACTAATAGCTAGGCCTGGCGGTACACGCCTGTAATCCCAGCACTTGGGAGGCTGAGACAGGAGGATCATTGTGAATTTGAGACTAGCCTGGGCTACAAAGTGAGCTCAAGGCCAGCCTGAACTGCATACAGAAACCTGTCTCAAAAAGACAAAACAAACAAACAAACAAACAAAAAACCTTACCTTATTTAAGCTCTTATTTTAAACATACTCATTTTACAGTTTATTTTAAATATTATATCACTTGCAGTTCTTGGGCCTTAATTCTGTTTGATTGATCTGCTTTCTTAGTAGTTACTTATTTTCTCAGTTTTGTTTGTGAACTTATTTCAGTGGGGACAGGGATATTTGTTTTAAAGGAGTTTCATATATCTTGATTTTGGGTAAGTGCCTAATATAAATAAATTTGGCTTCTACTCCTGGCCTAGTTCTAGAGTTGTTAATAGTAATGGTCCATTTTTTTTTCCCTTATTGAGTATAACTTCTTAAATGCATATAATCTATTTGGACTTTCTGTTTTTTCTTATGTCAGCTTAGCATGCTGTACTTTTCAGGAAATCTGTCCATTTTACCTATGTTGTTTAATTTATTGGCATAAACTCACTTATATGATTCCTTCATTTTCTACTCAACCTCTTTAAGGTATAGGCCCTGAAGTTTCCAAATCTTACAATTAAATTTCCCCCTATCAAATGCTGAACAAGCTACAAGCCCCTTCACCATTTCCTGGAGGAGTGAATACTCCTCTAGAAAGCTTTTATAGGACTGGGCGGAGTCTCCTTTCTAGCTCCCACTCCCCTGCCTTGCCCACTGTTGTACAGAAATTAGAACCCCAGACTTTAGATCCTAATCCTTATTCATTTGATTTGGAATTTGAAACACTCACATTCCATGTGATGTCACCTCACAATGACTGTCACACATACTCAGCTTGCCTTGCCTCCATCTTTCTGGAGTCTAGATTTTCTTCTTTTTTTTTTTGAGTTTCACTAAGAAAGTATTATGTTTTAGCTGATGTCTCTCTATTTGTATCAAAACAGGGGAGAGGCATTTCATATATATATATATCCGTCCTTGTTTCCTGCCCATCTCTTCCCACACTTTCTATGCTTGTCTCTTCCTTGCACAGCCATGTGGGGAGGGGCATTGCAGTGGTCCTCTCCTGATAGGGTGGAGGCGAGGAAGGAGAGGAAGTGAGGGAGCAGTGTTCAATTAAGCCAGGCCTGTGTCTGAGGCCTGCTCTCTCCCGGGCCCTGTCACTCCACCTCCTGACTTCTCTCTTCTTCAGCACGTTCCTGTGGGCTGAGGGTGGGCTCTCACGACTGCCCCTTTAACTAGATTACTCTCGGGGCTTTGGTGGCCGTTATGGAGTGGAGAAGGATAAAAAGGACAAAGCTGCCCTGGGATATGACTACAAGGGAGAGACGGAGAAACACGAGTCCCAGAAAGGTGAGTGGGGCTGGGAGGAGGGAGGTCACAGAGGAGCCGAGGGCCCTCCTCCCTTCCTTGCTGGAAGCTGAGCAGCGGTCCACAATGGGACAGAGGCGGGCGGGGCAGGCGCAGAGGACAGCGGCCGGAGGACGGCAGGCGGAGGAAGGAGGCTGAAGAGAAGGGCTGCTGAGTGAGGAGTATGTTTTGGTTCAGAGTCTCCCAGGCTCTGCTTCACAGAGGGACACGGGAACTGGCTGGGGGGCTGTCCTTTCTTCTCCTATTTCTTCTTTTACATTTATTCCTCCTTGTCTATCACTTGTCTCCTTTTTATTCTCCTCCCTCCATCTCTCTTCCCCGTTCTTTAATTTCCCCCTCCCATCGTTTCCCCCGCTCTTTCCATCCACGCCTCCATCTTCTCATAATCACTTCCTCCCACCTCTCAGCGCTCCACATTCCGTCCTTCAGTCTTTTCCCACTGCTCTCTCCGCCCACGCATGCCCGGCATTTCAGCCTCCTGTGTGACTCTCAGCACTTTCTTTCCTGCAGATTATGCCAAAGGCTTTGGTGGCCAGTATGGGATCCAGAAGGACCGAGTGGACAAGGTAAAACACCAGAACGTCCATGTCTTGAGAAGCGTTGCCTACGTTTAGGGAGGCACACAGAGGACAGTGAGGGGCGGTGCTGGGGAGGGTGGGGCCGTGTGCTGCATGCCCTGAGCCTGTCCCTTTGGGACACCGACTGCCTTCAACATCGAACGATCGTGAATTCCACAGCCTGAGCTTTAACTGGGGAGAGTTTAGGGCAGCAAGGAGAGGCAGAGAGGAGAGATAAATGCCAGGGAAAGGTGATCTCAGATGTGAAGTTTCGTGGATTGCTTGGCATTGCTTGACACAGTCTTCAGTCTCTTTCTACCCCATGCAATTTTTCTTTATACATTAGCTGCTCCTCCTACATTAGCTGGGGTTCTGTGATGGTCTAGGTATCCTTTCTATATATTTTTTTTTTATTTTTTATGGTATTGGGAATCAAACTCAGGACCTTATGCTTGCCAGGCGGGTGCTTATGCCACTGAGCTATATCCCTGGCCCGACGTTCTAAGCAGCTGGGCTTGGAGACATGAGATTCTAGTTACACTGAGCTTCTAGAAAGGAGGGCTGAGCCTATCACGTGAGAATATCTTTATTCTTCTCTGCTACAAAGCAAAATCGGAGAACCCTGTGCTACTGTTGAGCATTAAATAGTTAAGGGATGTCCCCTGTAGTGGCCCCAACACCCAGTACTGCCTTCTGGGTCACAGCCACTCCTGTTGCTGTTCCACACCATACACCATACCGTTCTCTGCCTGCAGAGCGCTGTTGGCTTCAGTGAGATGGAAGCGCCAACCACAGCTTATAAGAAGACAATGCCCATAGAAGCTGGTGAGTCTTAATGATTCCCTCTCCCAGTGATCGTCAGCTTCCTCTTCCTTGCTTTCTCCTGAGACTATCTTCTACATACCTTCAGCTACTTAGATTAGCTGAGAACGACTTGATCTCCACACTCACATTCCCAGATTTTGTCTCCTAGAAAAGCCAGGTCAGGTGGACAGAGAGATAGAGTAGGGCTGGGAAACAAAGTGCGAGCAAAAACCACAAGGATGAAGGGATGGAAAACTACTTGGGAAAGATCAATGGGGTAGGCACTTGGGGAGGGGCAGAGGGCGGTGGTGGCTGGAAAGCGTACAGATGTGAGGAAGGTGGACAGGAAAGGATGCTGGTTAGGGCACCAAGGCTTGTAATTCAGGAAGGACAAGAGTCTGAGGTCACATGGGCTGGTCAAATGGAAGTCGGAGCTTCAGGGCCAAACCATCCTCCTACGCTCCTCCATCACTACCTCTTTTCCTTCCCCTCCAGGAGTCCTCTCCCCATTTTCTCTCCTCCTAGATATTAACTGATTCTTCTTCCTTCCAACACCCCTCCGCCCTTCACTCCTACTCCAAGACAACCGTAATTCTTCTGGCCTCTGTCTGCAGCTTCCAGTGGTGCCCGTGGGCTGAAGGCAAAATTTGAGTCCATGGCTGAGGAGAAGAGGAAGTTGGAGGAGGAGGAGAAGGCACAGCAGATGGCCAGACAGCAACAGGAGCGAAAGGCCGTGGTGAAGACGAGCCGAGAGGCTCAGCAGCCAGCAGCACCCGTGGAAGAGCCAGTGGTGCCGGCCCCATTGCCCAAGAAAATCTCCTCAGAGGTAAGCACCTGGCCTCCAGCACCAGCACCAGCACCCGGGATCCCTTGCTCAGATCTAAGGGGTTCAAAGGATTGGCAGAAAATAAGGCAAAGGCCTGTCCTCTGGTAAGCAGTCTGCTGTCTTCGTCTTCAGGAAGATTCAGTCTGACTGTAATTGGCCTCATATACCAGACCATCAGAAAAAATAACCAACAGGACTTATATAGTGCAACGGAGGGCAGGTCCCTGGCCTCTGCAGGCTGCAGGAACTGAGGAACGAGCTATCGCTATAGGTTGGAGCCGATCTTGAGGGATGAGTTCATTTGGATGGGCAGAGGACGAGAGGGGTTTCCTGGACAGTGGGTGCTTGCTGGAGAGATGCTTATTCTCCACAGGCCTGGCCTCCAGCACAGAGTCGCCCGCCACCACAGCCTGAGCCCGTGAGAACCAGCAGGGAGCGCCCAATGCCCTCCCTGCCCATGAGGCAGGATCCCCTGGAGGTAAGCAAAGCCCAGAACTTCTCCGCCCGCTACTGCACTCCTCATGTCTTAGGAAGGTGTAGGGTAACCATCCATCCTGGTGTTCCTGGAGCTGTTGTGGTCTTAGCCCTGAAAGTCTTGCATTCTAGAAAACTCTGCCCCATCCTAGACAAACTAGGGCAGCTGATTCTTTCAGCCTCGTGCCAAGGTGCTTTAGCTTTCATGTTTTCCTGGTTTTCCAAGGACTCTGACTTACTTTTCACCCCCCCCACACACACCTTTAAATCCTCCCATCAGCTCCAGGCAGGTGTTTTGAGGCTGGTGTGGGAGAGGTGGGTGGGAATGCAGGTGGGGTGACTGCAGGACTGTGTTTCTGAGAAGCTGTCAGGGGGAGGGCATAATCAGTAGTACTGTAAAGGCGGCGGGGTCCTAGCAGCCCCCACAAAGCTTCCATGAATCCTCCTGCTGAGTGGAAGTCACCTGCTCTACTCTGTCTCTTCAGGACAACGAGGAGCCCCCAGCTCTGCCCCCTAGGACTCCAGAAGGCTTCCAAGTGGTGGAAGAGCCAGTGTATGAAGCAGAGCCTGAGCCTGAGCCTGAGCCTGAGCCTGAGCCTGAGCCTGAGCCTGAGCCTGAAAATGACTATGAGGATGTTGAGGATATAGGCAAGCATGATGAGGAGGCAGAGGGGGACTACGAAGATGTACTGGAGCCGGAGGATTCTTCTTTTCCCTCCACCCAGGCTGGTGAGTGGTGCTGGTGGTAATGGGAGAGAAGTGTCTCCTGGATCTGGTCCATCTAGGAGAGCAGAGAAGAGGAGCAATTTCCACGTTTCCCAGCAGGATCTGTGTGTTTGCCTTCTCCACATTGGTGAAACCGTGTTTGTATTTCCCACCCTGCAGGGTCGTCAGGCAGCCGGGGTGGGGCTGTGGGGATCTCAGCTGTAGCCCTGTATGATTACCAAGGAGGTAAGCTTGGAGGGGCCAAGGAGCCCGGTGCCCGGAGGCTCTGATATAAGGGAGAGGGGTGGATCCTGTGAGTCGGGGAAGGGCCTGGCTCAGCATGAAGGGGAAGGCCAGGCCCACTTCCTTGCCTTAGAGTGAGGCTTAGAGTGGGCATGGGGAGACATGGAGCGATTCCCAGCTAACCATCCTGATATTCTTTCCACTTCCTCCCCAGAGGGAAGCGATGAGCTTTCCTTTGATCCAGATGACATCATCACTGACATCGAGATGGTGGACGAGGGCTGGTGGCGGGGACGATGTCGTGGTCACTTTGGACTCTTCCCTGCAAATTATGTCAAGCTTCTCCAGTAACTGGCCCTCACTGTCTACTACAACTGTGGCTTCCCATGTCCAAAGTGGCTGTGCCTCCACCCCAACCGCATTCCCGCTGTGAGTCTGACAGGTGCCGTGGATTACCTGCTGTTCTGGACAGACTTCCCCCTCCTGCTTCAGTAAGGGCTTCTGCTGGAGAAGGCATGAAGAAAGGAGGTCTCCTTCCCCTCAGGGTCCTACCATGCATGAGCTAGAGGACGTTTACCTTATGGTCCTGGCTCCTTCCCCAGGAATGTCCGCACTAACATCCCAACTCTGGTTTCCTCCCTTGTGAGCACGGGGCTCCCCTGTCTGCTCACCAAGAAGGTGAGTCTAGACTGTCTGGCTTGCCTTCCCTCTGCTTGGGCTTTAGCCCGCTTCTCTTCCCTACAGGTGTATCTCTGAACCTTTCTTCTGTTCAGCCCTAATGTTGGAAATAAAGTATTAAATAAAGGTGGACTATTGCTCACCACTATGCAGACATAAGCAGTGCTTTTTGTGCAGCCTTCGAAGACCCTGCCCCTTGTGGCTTCAATTCCCCATTGCTCTTCCAGGCACGTCCAGAAGACACCTTTGAACCACTGCCCATCCCCTTGCCTGCCCCCTGGCACCCTGAAAGTCAGGGGAGAGGCCTTTCCTTTGGCTGAACTTTCAAACCAGTCCAAAACAGATCAGCCTGTGGCATGGCACTCAGGTGTGACAACAGGGGGCCAGGTGGTGTCCACATCAAAGCCATTCAACTTCTACGGGCTGTAGCAGCTGTGTGAGGCGGGTCACCTGCCTAGGGTTAGTGGCTGCGCTCTTTCAGCATGCAGTAACTCTTAAGGAAGAAACATGACCTATAGGATAGGAAGGACGAATAGGTAGGTTTGACCAACAGAAAATACTAAAGCTAAAGGAGGACAAACGCAAGTGAGGTTGGAGACGATTTAGAGCCAGAGACAGTGGCCTTTGCCCAAGAAAGTCCAGGCTCCCTTGTAGCTAGGTGATGGAAATCAATGTCCAAGAGAGTGGATGGAGGAAGTATCAGAAGCTTCTGTGTGGGCCAAAGCCAAAGCAAATAGGAAGAGAGGTGAGGATAGCTGCATGGCCAGGGAGGGGAAAAGGCGAATCACCAAGCAAAGTATGCGAGTGAGGGAAAGTGAGAGGCCAGGGCCAGGTGGGTTCGTCAGGCCTCAGCCTTTGTGCTCAGCTTCAGCACAGCCAGAGAGAGGAGACCCTAGAGAACAATCAAAAGAGAAGCCAGGGATTTGGTGTAGGGCACCTTTGGTTGGCAGGACATAGACATTTGTGCTGTTACCAGTATTGAAAGTTGGCTCCAGCTCTTAAAGACAGAGAAGGCACTGGGGTCAAGGAAGGGCAGGATTAGGCGCTGAGACCCGTAGCTGCTCAGGGCTGCACAGAGCTGGTGAGATGCTTGTGTATCTAGAGTGCTCCAGGCTCCAGGTTTGTCCCTTGCTGTTTCTTGTACACATGCACACACACACACACACACACACACACACACACACACACACACACACACACCTTGGTTTCAACAATGACTTCTATGGCAGGGAATCACAAGTCTGTCTCTAGACCTACCTCACAAGATTTACCCACTTGGCCTTTCAGAGTGCAAAGCAGCTTTATTTCCTCTTCTAGAAACACTGGGGCCTCCAGGACACAGAGACGAGTTGTTACAGATGTCTGCAATCTCATTCTTCATTTTGGTAATTTGACAACACACATAAATTAGACGTTTACAGTGGTTTTCCTGGTACATTTCCAATTCCCACTTTGCTTTTCACTCTCTCTTTGTCAGACAGAAACGTCTTTTCCAGATCCCCCTGAAGCTAAGGCCCCAGGTCCTCTCTGGCTCAGTTCTACAGAACTCACCCTTGCACCTGGCTGGCCTCAGCTCTGGCTGCCCCTCTCGGTGGTGACTGTCCTCACGGGTCCTGCTCGTACACGTCTCCTATCCAGCTTCTACTCTTGCAGCACTGCCCTCTCCTTCCCATCTGTGCTTTTTCTTTTGTTTTATTTAAATTACACTAGGGATCAAACCCAGAGTCTTGCACACGCTAGGCAGGCCACTGAGCTATATCCCTAGTCCTTTTATACATTTTCATTTTAAGACAGGGTCTCGCTAAGTTGCCCAGGTTGGCCTGAAATTTACAATCCTCCCGCCTCAGCCTCCAGAGGGCCAGGATTACAAGTGTACACCACAGTGCCCAGCTCCTTAAGGGCTTCTTAATCTGAAGTCACATCTAGCTATCTAACCTCTGTCAAATGACACTTGCTGCTCATGCTGCTCTCTATAAACTTCACCTCATGAAGCAAACCATTTTCTAGCCCAGCGTCTCTGAAAGGGTCTCCTTTTGCTCCGTCTGCCCTTGCCTTATAAAGTTCACTTCTTTGCAGGGACCAAGGATATCTGCAGTACTCTAGTTTCCAGCAATGCGGACCATTAGAAAACTTATAAAATGTGTTTGGTGCTGTTGATCCATGTGGTACTGCTCTGAAGGCAGCAGTTAGGAGAGAAAAGCATGGCTGGAAACACGCATGCATAGAGCAGGTGGGGGTGGCGTCCTGTCCTGACTGCTGTCCTGGCCCTGGGCTGTCCCACCCACCCAGGCTGTGCAGGAAAGCCCTCCACCCTACTCCTGTCTCTCTACAGCATCCTGCTTCTCATCCACCCAAATGTAGGCCTTGATGTTCATCTCCACCTGTCTGTAGTTCCTCTTATCCTCCGTCTCTTTTATATATATATATATCCTTTAGATTCTTATTTCTCTGTGTAGGAAAGGCCAGATTAAACACACGTGGAACTGGTGGGTGAAGAACTCTCTTCCTTCTTCCCACTTCAGTGTCTAGTAGTTTCCAGTTACTCATCTTTACTGAATAAAAAAACCTCAGATCACACCCTAGTTACAGTTTTCAAAACTGACTTGTATGCAAATGCAAAATATAAATCAAACAATAAATATTAAGAAAGATAGAATGCACCAAGTGGCCCAATGTAATGAAAAAAATGAGGATACTTCTGGTCTGGGACTTGCTGGATCCTGCCTCGGGCTCTGCCTCGGGACCCTCCTCGGAGGCGCAGTCTACTTCATTTGTGCTACAGGCAGAGCGAGACCCAGGCCACAGTAGTACCCAGAGACTCTTCAGTGAGACTCTTGCTCTCATTGGCTAAATTCTTTTTCTCTGTTTCCTTATGATGCCTGTCTTCCCTTTTCTCTCTTTCTCACTTGCTTTAGGACTGCTGGGAGAACGGCACCAATTACGGTAAGAGGGTACAATCACAAGACAAATAATTCAAACTTCCTGGCTTCAGTTATACCTGGGAAAAGGATATATTCTTGCATGTGGCTAAAGGACATGAAGTCTTACAAGCAAATCAGCCCCATCTGGTTCCCAACTTAATATTAGCACACCTAGATAAATAAAAGCTACGTTAAATCATAGCCAATCTCATTAGCTATGTTAGACTAGATCTTCCTGTACTAAAAAAATAAGTGTGTCCTAACTTATTGTCACTAATACAACATCCTTAGGACAGTGATTCTCAACCAGGAGACACTTTGTTCCTGAAGGATGTGGTGCAATGTCTGGAGACATTTTTGGTTTTCGCTGTGGGAGTGCTACTGCTATCTAATGGATAAAGGCCAAGCATGCTGCTAAATATCCTATAGTACATGGGACAGTCCACTATGATGGAGATTTATCCAGTTTAAAATGTCACTAGTTCCAAGGCTGAGAAACCCTGCTGTAGGAGATGTTGGTTTTTATTGTAATTTTTAAAATTTCTGTTCACGTAAATATTCAGTTTGTTACCAGAAATAGCAGTACCACCCATTTTTGACAGGCTGCAGGCATGACCAGTAATTGGTAGGAGCAACTTCAGGAAACCATTATATTCACATGTGTTCCTCTTCAAAAACCCATACATAGCACCTCAGGGGTGTCTGGGGCCTGGTGGCTGATGCCACAGAACTTTGGCGGACTTTGTCTGGACTTTGCCAAATGTGTGATGTCCTTGGGTTACCTTGTGCAATCTGGTGTGACACTGAGGTTGGGGTTATAAACTGTCATTTCTGATGACATGGAGTGACACTGGCTATGCCTATACTATTCCTATCCCAGACCTAGAACGAATATTCTTTTTAAGAAAGAGCATCCTTGACTCTTAAATCACTATTAATATGATAAGAAATAGATGTGGTTCTGATCCCAACTTCCTCCATAAATATAGTGTCTCCTCTGGACTCTCCTTAATCTCTCATTGCTTCCCTTCTGTCTGTTGCCAAGATTCTACAGAATAGATTCTGTGACCTCATTACTGCCTTCATCCTTTGGTCTGTGATGTCCTCACGGCAGCTTTATTTGGTTAGGCTGAACTGAGACCATCTGGGCTTCAAGGCAATGAGAGGACTGAAGAAGCTCTGGACTTGCCTGGAAGACAGACCCAACCTTCGGGCTGGAAGATAACTCTGCATCTCAGTTGCTGTCCTTCATTGTCTGCCCAGGAATTTGTGAGGGCTTTGTAAATTTAAAAAAAAAAAACCCTCTGTAAAACCCCGGGCTTGTGCTGGTTATGAAATCTCACTGTTTTCTCATCTCAAGATTTGGGTTCATTTTTCAAATGGCCTCAAGTTATTTATTGTCTCCTCAGATCGATCTATTTAAGAAAAGAAAACAGATATTGATGGGGCACTGTGGTATACGCCATAGCTTAGGAAATTCTTACGCCAGGTGCAGCTGCTGAGGTTGGAAGGACACTGCGTGTTCGAACACACCCCGGGACCCAGACACAGTTACAGAGGCAAGCCCTCAAACCCCACGCCATCTTGCTTCCAATAGCTCCACGGGGAGTCCAGGAGTGACAGCATCTGCATCTTTAGGTGTGTCTTCCTCGTGGTCTGGCTCTAAAGGTGGAGACTAGGCTCTCCCGGGTCTGCTCGCGGGGTTGGCACATGCTGGTCAAACGAACCGGGTCTGTCTTGTGCTCTACAATGTTGAAAGGACAGGACTTCAAGTGCTCAGACATGGAAGTAACTTCATTAAACTCCCAGCTCTTGATTTTGGAGAACAGGCTGCTGAACTGCCAGATCTGTTGGGAAAGACAAAGCTCAAAGGTGAGCACCAGGCCATGCCCTCAGGTGCCCACGTAGAAACACTCTTAGGAGTGCTTCTCTTCTGGTGCTCAGCCAGCCTTGCAGTTGTGTGCTAATGACTGCCACCAATCCATGCACTGACGCGCATCCTTCCCCTGCTTCTCCACTAGCAGCAGTGACGCAGTCTAGAGTAGACACACAGTTTGAATCAGGACAACTGGTACCAGTGAGACTTGACTCTGGGACTTTTGATTGAGATGCCAAAAATCAGATTATCTCTTTCCTTCTGTATTTGAACTGGGAAGCTATAGTTCAAAAAGGGGGCAGCAGTCATCAGGGACCACCATGGAAGGACAGTTAGAGAATTAGCCAATATTGATGAAGAACAGTTTAAAAATAGGAAGCTAAAGGTCATGTGGGGGGAGCAGTTTTGAACTTCTGAGTCAAGCCTGAAGCTAATAGCTTTAGATCTTAGTTATAGAGGCTAAAAGAAATTCCCTTTATCTATGTACTTCAGGCTGGTTTTCTATAGTTTGAGAATGAAAGTATCCTAACTAATAAGGGTCTTACTAGAATATTAAGTCCCCCAAAAACTATTCCATGAGTCTAGTGCCCATAATGTACTCTCTGGTCTCTCTCCACCTGGGATTGGTGGCAAAGTCACCAGTTTTAAAAGCTGGTTTTAAGAGTAGGCATAACCTAATGCCTTTTAAACCTGACTACTTCATCTTTAGTTCTTTGCTTTGTTTTCCTTGCATAAGAAAGTATTGTCTGGGAACTTAGGACCACTTCTTTTATCCAAGGTGCTTGTAACATCCTTTCTCAGAGTAAATATGTTGGCAATATGAACCTTTGTCTTGGTTACTTTTCTCTTGTTGCTGAGACAAAATACCCAGTGCCCAAAATTAAGGAAGGAAAGGTTTATTTAGCTCACAGTTTGTGGAAGTTTCAGTCCATACTTGGCTGGCTCCAAGGCCGAGTGGCACATGGCAAAAGCCAACAGTTTATGACCACGGAAAGACAGAAATGCAACCAGAGCAAAAGGGGAGTGGCAGCAAACAGCCTCCTTCTCTCTCTTACATATGCAGACTATCCACCCCAGGGCATATGAAGCACTCATACCCATAATCTGAGCCTTGGATCATGGATCAGTCATAAACTCTAAAAGCCCTCCCCACGACTGCATGAAGCTTTGGGGGAACATCCAGACACAAACATGTATGTATGATATCTAC
Source organism: Chinchilla lanigera (assembly GCF_000276665.1). NCBI lineage: Eukaryota > Metazoa > Chordata > Mammalia > Rodentia > Chinchillidae > Chinchilla > Chinchilla lanigera. The sequence goes on along the minus strand of NW_004955427.1, from coordinate 20,994,074 downwards.
TGAGGTCAATAATTCTATAACCTCAATAATTATATAATTTTCCTAATATGTGGGTGTCTGCAAATTGGCCCCTGGGAGAGTTGTTTATATCTATTTTTATCGATTATGTCTCAAGCACCTGTCTTACATATTTCTGTAACAGTGTAAAGTGTTTACAGGCACCTTAGATATGATGAATTAAAAATCTCACTTGTGTACAAGTCTTAATACAGTTTAACAAATAGTATCCAACTGAGAAAAAGGAACAACTTTCCCTTACTGAAGAGAAAGTCTTTGATTTAAACGAAGTTTTCTGAAAAATTAGATAAGCATTTGAACCAGGGGAAATCAGTGGACTGAATTCATTTAGAATTTCAAAATGACTTTAAAAACTGTCTTAAAAAATTAGTTGAGGGTTGGGGCTGTAGCTCAGTGGTAAGGCACTTGCCTAATACGTGTAAGGCCCTGGGTGAATCCCCCAGTACTACAAAAATGAAAACAAAAACCAAAAAATTAGTTGACATAGGATTGAGAAGAATTTGTTGCCTTTTTGTATCCATCAGCATCCAAGCAGGAAATAGAGGGCACACTCCAACAGGGTAACTTTAAAGAATGGTTAAAAGAAATGGTCTGTAAAATATGTGGGCATAGTAAAGGAAAGCTGCGTGGTCCTTGGAACCCAGAATGAATAACTGTGTGCAGAGACTCCTGACACAGCCAACTTCAGTGGAGGGACATAACCACTTCAAGGTGTCATGCAGAAAAGAAGCCAGGAGAACAGATCCCTCAATGCCATGCTTCCCTGCCCCTTGCCTGCCATTGAATGAACCCAACAGGAAGCTGAAGTGCAAGGAGTCCAGTTGAGCCTGTGTGCAGAGAGGTTGGCCTCCAGCAGACAGTCTAAGTGGTGGAGAAAGATGTGAGCAAATACAAAACATTGAGGACTTACAGACAGAGATACAGACACTAGCATATATATATATATAAAGCTCTCAATAAGTATCTGTTAAACAAATGAGTAAGGGTTAACTTGCCTCTCTGTGGACTTTCCAGGAAGAGCCTCCATGGGAATATCTCTTCTTCTTCCATTGCAAGAGGACCATTCCTCTGTCTTGTAACAAAGTGGCACAGATATTCCTCATCAGCGTGGAGACCTGGGAGAGCTGGCACAGGCTGATGCTGTCCAAGAACCCGGCAATGTACTGCAGAACCTCCAGGGGCAGGTTGCTTAGACAGTTCTGGCTTTTCCCTCCACGCCCTGGGAGCTGGTTGTTCTTCTTTCCCTCGCTCAGCTCTGGAGCGACCTCTGGCTTGATGGCAAAGGTTTTGAGCTCTTGACTGTAGATCACTTTTGCCTTTTGCCCTGGAGGTCGGAAATGGTTTTGAACGAATGTACACCCCAGGTAGGCGAGGGGGCATCGATGCTGGAACCAGCCGTTGAGGCCTGACTGAATGTCTGTGTGGACGTTCTTGAAGTGCAGGGGGAATTCATCCCTTCTGAAGAATTTGTTGCAGGTGAAGGTAAAGGCAGAGCTGCTCTTGTTGTGTCTCCTGGTTACACACTCGCTGTGGAGCTCCACGTGGAGTCCCCCCGGGTCAGTTGTGCTGAGGAGGTCAGCCAGCACTGTCCCGGAAGAAAACTGTTCTGGCTCGAAGTTGTACGTCTGTGTGGCAAAATCCATGAACAACCCGTCAATGCTCCTGGATTCAGAGATGACGTGGCCTTTGAGTTCTCTTTCCAAAGCGCACTGCAGGGTGGTTTTAATGAGGTCTGCTTTGGGCAGGTCCTCTAGGGTGATGCCCAGATCCGAAGTATCCACAGCCTTGTGTTCACTTGGCCTGCAACTCAGCATGGCATCACCAAGCCGAGCCCGCTTTCCACAGTAGCTGACAGGAACTTTGAAGGTGTAAACAGTCTTAACTTCTTGAGCCTCAAGGTTGCCATAAACAAAGTCTCTCTCCTTGGGTGTACAGGCAGGCATCTGACCAAAGTGAATGAGCATCCGCCCATTGTGCACCAGGTACATGTTATAGTCCTTCGCGTCCACAGCAGTTTTCAGTCTTTCCAGAACTCCATCCTGCCAGGGGGCAAGCCCTGTCTTCTCTATGACTGCAGACAAGTTCTGTTGCTTCTGGTCTTCCCGGGGTTCTTTCCCTTTGGCAGCACCCTCTGTGTCTGCCGTGTTATTGCCACTGGAAACCTGCTCTTTCCCTGTGCCTTTTGTGCTCTTGTCTTCATGGCTTGCTGATGTACTTGCTAAAGCAGAGGCCGCATGCTCTTTGCTGAACATGTTTTCCCACTGGCCGAACTTGGCCAGGTCCATCCCTTCTTTGGTTTTGGCTAACGTCTCTCGTTCTTCTTGGCTCAACTCCATCATTTCCCCATTAGTGGCTGCATGTGGTACCAAAGTGGTACCCACTCCCCCCACGGCTCCTGCCATCTCCTCCCAACTGGCTTCACCATTTATTGCAGGTTCCTCCTCAGTGGCATCTCTAGTTTCGGGGAAGAGTTCTACCATTTTCAAGGATTTGAAGAGGACCTTCTGGTCCTGCAGGGCAAGGGCTGTGTCCAAACACTCCTCACTTGGAGTCTCTTTCATGATGTTCTCATGAAGAGCTGTCTCTGAGTCCACATTTGGCCACCGGTTCCACTCCATGGAGCAGCAGACCACGCTGGCCGGGCACACCTGCAGGTGCTTGGCCAGCTTGTGGCGGGACATGGAAAGGGGACAGCCATATTCGGAGTTGAGGCATGGAACCTGCTCTAAGGGACACAGGAGCTCGTGCTCTGCCTCTTTGCACATGTGGAAGGTCGCACCACACAACAGGTGGCAGCTTATCACCAGACAGGAGACACCAGGCTCCACAGGAACGTGGCAGTGGCGGTTGATGCATCCCTCACAATGTCTGTGCTGCCCAGGGGGCCTCCTGTGTACCCTGCCCTGTACACACCAAGGGCAGAGGAAAGGAGAAAGCAAATGAATGCTGGAAGAGAAGCTCAGAGCGTGTCTGTGGCTGTGCTTTAATTAGCTTATTTCCTGTCTCTATGTGATTGTCATAGGAATCGTGTAACATTGAGGATCATAGAGAAAAAATCTATTATAATCCCACAATCCAGAAATAACAACTATCAACACTCTTAAAACCTTTTAATAGTTTATTCTACATATATGCTTTATTTTTTCCTCTATTCTAAACATATCTGTAGAATAGTTTATTTTTTCTCTATTCTAAACATTCCTGTAGTATAGTTTATTCTATAGATATGTTTAGAATAAAGAAAAAAGCTGAATGTAACAGAACACAATCTTGATAGTTATTATTTTTGAGTTGTGGATTATGGGTGATTTATATCTCATTGTTAATACTATAAACACAACTTTGTGTCTTCCCTTTTAACTTGCTATTATGAGATTAGATTTTTAAAAAATTATTCTTTGTATACTTTCTTCATAATGGCAGTGCAACATGCCAGAACACAAGTGTGTTGTTATTCACTCAACCAATCACCTTCCGAGGTCACACTGGAGGGCTGGCTTAGCTCACATTTGCATTCATAGCACCTGGCACGGGACCTGGATCATTGTAGCTACTCAGTAATATTTGCTGAATGAAGGAATTGTGAGTCATTTACATTATTACTGGCTTTTTTGCTATTGCATTTTTAATTGCCATACCACTTACACTAGTTATACTATTTTTAATTGTCATCCTATTTATATTTATGGGGTACAGTATAATTCAATGCACACATACAATGTGTTATGATCAAATTAGGGTAATTAGCATTTCATCCTCTCAAGCATTCATTATTTTTATGTGTTGGGAACCTTCTTTTTAAATATTCACTCAAAGTAATCCTTGCTCACAGATTGTTTTTGACTTTCTGCTTTCCCTTTATACTGTATCAATTTCTTGCTAATAAATCAGGCCACCAGGACGCGTCTGTTAGCCATTCCAGCTACAGGTTAAATAATTCAACATCAGGACCTCTGAAAGTGAAGCTTCAGTAAGAATGTGGTACTTACCATAGCTTCCCAATTTTTCTTGCTTCTGAACCCTGGGAGGAAATATGAAAATATAGATATGAATGATTAGTAAGAAACGTAGTGTGCTTATATATTTTAGCAGGGGACAAAGCGACTTTACTTCTCTCGTTAATTCCTCAACCACCTTGGAGGTATTGCCCCTCCAATTTACCGTCAAGGAAATGGAGATTCTTTTCCCCAAGGGTACACAGCTGCTATGTGATGGAATCAGGCTTTTCCAACCGAGTCCATGCAGGCCCATCCTCTTTTCACAAACCCACACTGCTATTGGCAGTGTAAAAACTCTCAATTTTACACTCTCTGTTGGGGCCAACCATGTTTATTGCTTCTTGTGACTTTTCTCCATTGTCTGCTAACAATTATCTTGGTTTCCTACTGACCTCTCTTACTGCCACATGGTCTGGCCCAAGTTATCCTCTAATTTTCTCTCTCACTAAGACTTCATGTCTACTGAGAAGTCAGTCTCATATTCAACTTGGTCTGGAGCAGTAAGTCACGTGCCAGTGACACATCTATCATACGATACAACTTTCATCTTAATGTCTTCAGCTTTTCTGTGGCTGGAGAAGGGGTCAAAACCCCAAAGGTCCCAGAAGCCAAGTGGGGACCATGGCACGTGGAAGAAAGGATGCCTTGCCTTCAAGGGAATGCTGTAGCTTCTGAGCACCTGGTTGACTGAGGACAATGGAATGGATTCTGGGAACCAATTCCTAAGGTGGCCTTTCTCAAGCAAGGGTCCCAGGGACTGTCTTCTCAAATGAAAGGTTAATATTTTTACGCCAGCAATGGGTCAAATCTTGGTGATTCTTGAGATGCCCTCAAGGCATCTTTCTTCTTATCTCTGTGCAAAGTATTTGCTTGCTTTTTTCACTTTCTTTCCTTTTTTTTTTTTTTAGCACAGGATGGTTGTATTTATCATGGGGAGTTGGTAAAGTACATAAAACATCTTAATTCTGTTTTCTTCCCCTATCCTTCCCATCCCTCCCTGCTTCCTCTAATTCTTGGTCTGCTTCCCATTTGCAAAAGATCTATTTCTATTTTTTCCCTTCAATTCTTTTTTTTTTACACTCTCTTGTCCTTCCCTTTCTTCTACCTCCCTCCATATCCCCCTTGCCATTTGAAAATGGTCTCCCTACTTCTTATTGTCTGTTATGGTTTGTGTCTGTGTGCCCCCCCAAAACCTCATGCAGTTATGGGGGATGGACTTTTTGGAGGCAGCTGAATCTAGTGTTTGTGACTAGTCCATTGTCCAGTGCTAGGACTGGGGGTGTGAGTGCTACACTGTCCTAGGGTGAGTAGCCTGCATACAATATAAGGGAGGAAAAGAGGTTTGTCTCTCCCCTTTTTTTGCTCCTGTTGCTTTTGCTGTCTTCTGCTGCCTTGAATTGTTGCCCCTGTGCCATGCCATCCTGCCTTGGAGGCAGCTGGTTACAGACTGAAACTTCCACAAACTGTGAGCTAAATAAACCTTTCCCCTCTTTAACTCTGGGTGTCAGGTATTTTGTCTCAGCAACAAGAAAAGTAACTAAGAAATTATCTTCTCTTGTTTTGCTCTTTATTTGTATTTTAGTTTCTCTCTTCAGCAACCACATCTCTTTTGGTCCCAACTTTACCCATGATTTTTTGGGACAGGTTTTAAGTTTTCTAAGTTTTTCTGTTCTTATTTTTGTTCCCAGTTCCCACTATAAATTTGGCTAAAGCAGCCAGAAGTACTCCTGCCACAACCTGAATACCGGGCTACCTTGAAATCTCATTTGCCAGATTGATTAGTCTACCACCCTCAATCTCAGTCTTCCACAAAGTCTCAAGACATAAGCAAGAGCCAGAGATATAGTTCAGTAGCATAGCACCTGCCTGGAAAATGCAAGGTCCTGGGTTCGATTCCTGATACCAAAACAAGACATGAGCAAAATGTAGCTAAATTTTCTGCCACAGTTTGTGAAACACACGTGACCTCTAATCCAATTGCCAGTGGAAGACTTATTACCAGCTGAAATCTCTGGGTCTGGTCTTTATTGCCCACAGGCCTATCAGCATTCTGGTTTTATTGTGAACTTATTATGGAAATTCTTAAATATTTGGCTAAAGATTCTGGAATTATTTGGTCCACAATACCAAGTCTTTTTACATTGTAGTTTGGGTGCTGACTAGCATAGCTGAGAGATAGAGTAGGACCTAGAGTGATAAAAGCTTGTATGGGTGAGAGTGATAGATAGGCCATTAAGAGAGATTACAAAGGGAGAATCACATTTTTATTTCTGGGTGGAGATGGAGAAAGAAGAAATAAGTTGATGCTCAGATTTTGAACCAGAAAGAGTGAATTTTTTCTATAATTTTGAGAAAAATAGAAGTCTTAGAAAGAACTATTTGTGGAAGCAAGACAGGTCCAGTGATTTAATACATATGACAGATCAGATGGAGATGCAGGTCAGAAAACCATCCACTTAAAAGTGAAGGAGGGAGCCCTGACTGGGGAGTGAGAACACAGAATAGACACCTGCACAGTGAAATGCATAGCTATGCATGACCACTTTGGGGAGGTTACAAGAGAGACAGAGGGCCAAGCAGTTCAGGACTTGGTTGTCACAAGGTGAAGGAAATGAAGAGCAAAGCCTTCAGATTCAGATGCCACTGCCAAGAACAATGACAACTGTGCCACTACTTAGGGGAGGTCCCAAAGAGCTCTGCTCAGAATAAATGTGGTGTTTCAGCTGTGGGGCCCTTGACCAGTAGAAATGGGTGTTTGTCAGGCATGGTGGCACATGCCTGTAATCCCAGCACTTGGGAGGATGAGGCAGGAGGATCATTGCAAGTTTGCAACCAGCTGGGGCTACAAAGTGAGCTCAAGACTGGCCTGAACTGCATAGTGAGACCCTGTCTCAAAAAAAGAAGAAGAAGAAGAAGAAGAAGAAGAAGAAGAAGAAGAAGAAGAAGAA